>NW_013954881.1:9090-16921 GCF_001266775.1 Austrofundulus limnaeus
TATTTTTGTACATTTTGTCTTTTTTTTTTTGTCAAATCACTCATTTAAACCACTTGGTAATCAGACAACTAAAATGGTGCTGCTTCTTGTTTAATCAACACAGTTTAAAACAAGCAATCCTCTCAGCCCAATGCACTGGTAACTAATTGGGATATTATTTAAAACCCTTAAATCATATTTTAATGGCTTCATTTTGGGAGATTTTTTATTTTATTTTTAATTTACTTTTTCATGTGTGTGTGTGATTTACAGATTTGGAGTTCAGTTGTATTGATTTGATTGAAAGATTATCACCMATTTATACCCTGATGATCATCTTTTCCTCTCAAATTTAGACAGAAATATTTTTCATGATTCCTTTGGGCTTCAATTTTATTTAAACGTGTTGCTGGTTCAGAACCAAAGTCTCCAGTTAGATCTCGCACATACATGTGGCTGTTTGATAAAATGTGGACTTGCGTGAATAATTTCGCTGTTTTTCTTTCGTCGCAGTGGCAGTAACCTTTAACAATGTGAAAGCGGATTTCTGGAAAGTGTCGCCGCGTTCGGCGCCAGGCTGTTGGCAGAGCCGAGTCATTCCCCTGCTGTTGCCAGAGTGGCGAGGAGGGAGGGAGGGAAACAGTCTCAGCCTGACATATGCTGGCTTAGAGGAGACGACAGCGCCGAACTGAGCCCCCAAACTGCTGCTGCTGTTCGCTGCATGGAGCTGCAAGGCAGTTCTGTGAGAGCAACAAGGCGCTGTGCCGAGGGATTTTTTTAATTWATTTATTTTCTCAGCCTGTCTTTGACTACGCAAAGCAGCTTATGTAAGATTTTGAGTCCTGGGTGAGATCAAGCAAATACCCTCCGAGGCCCTTCAGAGCTTGTGTTGATAAATGTGCTGCTGAATAGTGGCCCCTAAAAAAATTGTAAGCATCAGCACTATATGTGTTGAACTCATGTCAGTTTCTCTTGGGCTCCTTCCAATGAAGGCTGCTGCTGAAGTGGCAGTGAAGGAGCTTCATTCTTCAGAATGAGCAGAGCTGGGTAGAAGTGCTGCGTATCCGTGACATGCGTTCAGTTCAAGGCGTAGAGTTTCTGCTTCTCCGAGTCGCACTAACTGCGATGAGAGCGTTCATCTAGTCGGTCCACGAACCAATGGCTTTAAAGTGCCTGTGACGTGTATGTCCTTAAAATACAGAAAGTCAAAGAAAACAACTTCATATTCAAGTAACTTTGCATAATACACATGATTTTACTCTATTTGTCACATAAATGGCATATTTTCTTTTGAACTTGGCTCAGCTAAAGTGAAACAGGAAGTGACATCAAAGGGGAACTCTTTAAGAAAGACAACTCTGCTCTTTATTGAAACTATATTTAAACTTCAACTGTTCTTCATCTCTTTGATGGTGACTCAAAATTATCTAAAGAAACGTCAGATTCTTCTCTACAGTCTGTGTTGGCTGTTGTAGCAACGCTCTGTTCACATACAGACATTCCCCTTTGACATCACTTCCTGTTTCTTCACATGCAAATATCTCAACAACTGTTCATCTCAGCGACGTGAAATTAGTTTTGCAATATGTTATTAACGTTATCTTTCCAAAAGTGTGTTCATATTTATTACAAAAATTTGGTGTCACGGGCACTTTAAGTAGCAAAGTKAGATCAGTGCCAGAACTCATGGGGGAATGGAAATCATTCAAAAGGGGAGTGTGGCAGAAAAAAAGCAACTTGACAGTTTGGGTTTGTAGAAATCACTTCTGAAAGACGTAACCATGATTTTTCATCTATATCACTATTTCACTCATTCATGCACAAATAGATCCTAAACTCTCTTGAGGATCCTTTTCGATGACTTTCTTTGCCATATCTTGGAGTCACATTCACATCTTAGAAATGAAGTAGACTGCTTGTTTAAAAAGCAACTAGTGTTGATTCTTTTTTACTAATTCGCCAAAATCCTTTTTAAATGAAAGACTGGAGATCATCTGATTTTGAGAAATGACTGCATTGTAGCCTTGAAAATCTTGTGATTCGCAGTCTTGTGTAATATTGTTGAAAGTCAGAGTTTGTGTTGTGAATGACTCTCAGCWACTGTTTCAAAATCTAGCTCAATATCTTCTTTTTTTCCCCAAGGGACAGTGCACAAGACACAACATACCATGTAAATGTGCCCGAGTTAGCTAAAATAAGCTAATTTGTTGTTAAAGCCAGCCTAAAAATAACACAATTAAAATCACACATCTTAGTCAAATATGTAATAAAATTACAAAGACAATACATTTCATAGTAAGTGGGATGTTGTTCCAAATATTACAGCCCTTGATTGAAAGCACTGGCTGCCCTAAAGTATATCTGTTACGTAATTATATCCATGTTAGTGTTGCCAAATTAGAATTAGTTGTGTTGAGCTTAAATTAGACTGACTCGAAATGTTAATGAGTTGTAAGATTAGATGCACTTATTTTCTGAAAGTTTCATTAAAATCAGTTCAGTTGTTCATGAGATATTTTGCTAACAGACAGACAGAAAATCCCTTATTCTCTGCCTTAGCTTCTCGGTGGTGAGCAATAAAAAATAAATATTAAAACAGCAGCAAAATTACTACAAGTGCTGTAAAATTATTTTTTGAATGAACACTCTTCAAAGCAGCATTTCCTTTAATATGTTTTATGGAGTCAAGCCTCTGAATTCCTCACTTTTTGATGCTTTTTTTGTAGCTTCATTGTTTATGATTTATTCTACAGTGTGAAATATTACAAAGGGACTTTATGAAACAGCATCACTGAGACTGATTTCCTTTAAATTGGAATGTAAGACAACTCTATAATTGCTAAATAAAATGGGGAAAAATAGGTAATTGTTTAGCGAAAACTATTTTCTTCTCTTGTATATCATATCTATAGTGAAGATGAATATAATGCCAAATATTCATTATTTGTAAAGAAATATATAGAGATATATAAATATAATATATGCCTCATTGGGACACATTTATTTTCTGCTTTTGCTTCTGTTTTAATTTWTGTTTTGGTTATTTTATAAGCTGATATGATAGCATGTGAAACATATTCTGAATGTAGGCTTATTTATTTAATTTCTGTTCTGAATTACAAAATACTCCCACTTATGTACATTTTTTATTTGTATTTATTAAGATCGACAACATGCACATTTCTGAGTGTGAGTGAATTCTGTGCAATTTATTGCATTGTTGAGTTTTTGTATGATTTGAATTTTTAAAAAATATATATGCATTCCCCTTCCTTCTTTTCTGGCTGAATGACATGAAGGTTTTAAATATTTCAGTAAGTCATTGCTTTGACCATCTATTGTAAATAATTCTGCAATTAAATTTTTGGAGAAAAAGTTTGGACACTTTTTGTCTGTGTGAGTGTGTTTTTGTTTTTAAAGGTCAAAGGGTAAAGTCTGTTTGACGCTGAGTATCAGAGAGGGACTAAATTATTTCCTTAGATTTTTTTACGTCCCAATTTACTTTTATTTGCAATAATTGTCAGGAATGTTTCAACAATCTTGAGATATTAAGCAAATATAGCCTTTTTTGTARTCAAATGTGTTTGTGCCTTCGAGAATTTTTTATTTATTATTTTTTAAACAGGATAACTTGCACACAACCTGGCTGTTTATTTTAAATATAACTGAATACTGTTTACCATTAAGTAAATAAATTTATATTTAATCTGCATATTTTTTGTCCTAAGGTCAAAATTAAAGAGAAATGTWATGTGGATGAGCTCAAATAAAACTTAGCTACTTTTATTAGGCATCGCTCATGTGTGTAGCAGAACTGCCCTCTGCTGGACAAAAACATTACCGCAGACACAGTGTGAACATGTATATTTCTTAAATAACTGTATAACTCTTTGAGATTTAAGCAATTATTTAAAAATATTATACTGATATTATTAAAATGCATTTTTGTTGCAATTCTTGTTTACTTGAATGTTTTGTCTGTTTTCTGTTTTCGAGACCGACAGAGCCAAAAGCCAATAGGATTCACTGCCTCTGAACCGCACCTTAAAACGGCGTAAGAGTGGTTGTTTGCCAGTTTGCGAGCTAAACAGACAAAATATATTATTGTTCTGCTATGAGGTATTCCCGCGTTAGCAAGCTAAACAAGGGTGAGCGACTTCTGCTAGTTAGCAAGCTAAACAAGCCAGAAGTTGATGAAGCGGAAAATAATTTGCCGTTAGCTACGCTAAATGGGTGTTGCAGGTTAGCAGGCTAAACCAGTAAAGGTGCAGAATCTAACTTATAGCGACGCCCTGGGCAGGGAGCAAGCTCACCTCCGATCCGACAGTTAAGTCAACTACAAGAGATCTGTTAACAGGTTTAAAACGAGGTGAAGTGCAAAAAAATTGAGGAAATGAGACTGCACCGCATCTTATATCCAGAATGGCGGGGCCTCCTGTAGACGCATGCAGCAATCTCATCGGCCTTGACAGGTGTGTTGAAAGAAACAAATGTTACGACTGTAACTACGGTTCTATGAATCCCGGATGACCGCCAGAGGCGGTGCTTAAAGCACTGAATGATCACTCTTGCGCATGCTCAGGTCGAGAATCTTATACCAACATGGTCACGTGTGACACCCGGTGACACCGGTAAGTCTATATAGTCACGTGACAATGCCAGCTCAGTCCCTTAATCTTCTCGCGAAACACGATGATTCCGAGGGACCGAACGCTCTGGCGGTCATCCGGGATTCATAGAACCGTAGTTACAGTCGTAACTTTCGTTCTATTTCATCCCTACTGACCGCCAGAGGCGGTGCTTAAAGCACTGGATGACGATTACCAACAGAGTCCTGAGGAATCGCACCCAGAAAAGAAACAATCTCAAAACATGCCCACCTCACTGGGATGACCAACGCTGGGACAGGATCCCCTCCAGCGGGTGAAAGGCCRCCAGGTTTACCCTGTAAAATCTAGCAAAAGTATTCGGAGATGACCAGGAGGCTGCTGCACAGATAAGCCTCCAGAGTGACCCCAGTCATAGCGGCCCATGACACACTAATGCTCCTGGTGGAATGGCACCGTACACCAGAAGGAAGTTGGTGGCCCTGTAGAACGTACGCTTGTTCCACCACATCCACAATCCAACGCAGGAGACGTTGTTTGGAAAGGGCCTGCCTCTTGCGTGGCCCTGCATAGCAAACAAACAGACTATCAGACTGCYGCAGAGAAGCTGYCAGTCTGACATATGCTTCCAGTGCCCGAACAGGGCAGAGAAGTTCATCAGGCCCATCTGTGTCAAAGCGAGCAAGCTGGAGGGACACAGAGTGGCTCGCAGATGAGGCCACCTTAGGAAGAAATGTCACGTCAGGCCAAAGAGTAATACCAGAGCCAGCTGGGTTCCAACGGCAACAGGACTCGTGAACAGACAGYGCATGTAGTTCACCCACCCGCTTCGCCGAAGCCATGGCAAGGAGAAAGGCAGTCTTTTTTGACAAATACTCAAGGCTCACCTCTGCCAAGGGCTCAAACGGGGGAGATTGCAGYGCAGTGAGGACGAGAGAGAGGTCCCACACAGGTACGACAGGGCGTAAGGGAGGGTGTAAGCGCCAGACACCCCTCAGAAACAAAGAAATGTCCTTATTACAGCCTACTGTCTCACCATCCACCACCACATGCCAACAAGAGATGGCAGCCACATAAACTTTCAGAGTGGACGGAGACCGACCTTGAGAAAGCAKTRCTTGAAGGAAGGTTAAAATAACTGAAATAGAACAGTGTACAGGATCCACATGTCTAGCACGACTCCAACTGTCAAAAACTTTCCACTTATGAGTGKACACCAGTCGTGTCGAAGGGGCCCTGGCATTAGTCATTGTATGCCCGACATCTCCATCATACTCTGAGAAGGAGATGCCAGGCCTCGTAGCGACCAAACCCAGAGCTGGAGGCGACTGGGATTGGGATGCAGGATCCGACCCCCCAGCTGTGACAGAAGGTCCTTCCTGTAGGGGAGAGGCATTGGAGAGCTGCAACAGAGCCTGTGCAGCAGTGGAAACCAGGTTCTCCCAGGCCACAAGGGGGCCACTAGATGGACCTGATGCCTCTCCTGAAGGACTCTCAGGAGTGTTGGGCCTATCAGGGGAAGCGGCGGGAAAGCAAAGAGCAGCACTCTTGGCCAGTCGTGTGCCAGTGCATCCTGACCCAGAGGACTGGCACTGTCTGCCAGGCAGAACCAAAGTGGGCAATGTGTTGTCTCTCGGGATGCAAACAGGTCCACAGCTGCTATACCGTACTTCTCCCAAATGACCCCCACTACCTCCGGGTGGAGCCTCCACTCCCCCGGTGGTGGGCGTCCCCGAGAAAGAATATCGGCCGGAACATTCCGCACCCCTGGAATRTAGGCCGCCCTTAGGCTGGCAAAAAGAGGGGCTGCCCAGGTCAAGAGCTTCTGGGTCAACCTCAGTAATGTTATCGACCGTGTCCCCCCTGATGGTTGWTATGAAAGWCCACYGAAGTATTGTCYGACCGCACWAGGACATGTTTCCCGCGCAGGCCCGGGAGGARSTGTCGCAAMKCCCGCTGCACAGCCTCCAACTCCAAGGCGTTRATGTGCTGCAGTTTCTCCCGTGGGGACCATGTCCCCAGGGCGATCTGTCGCTGCCAYGACGCCCCCCATCCTGTGGTGGATGCATTGGTAGAGACAACCTCTCGACGAGCCGACAGCGAGCCCAGTGGAACACCTTTGGTCATAAACCTTGCCTSTCGCCACTGAACCAGTGACGCAAGGCACTGATTGGACACCAGCAGTCTCCTGCGGCGGTGCAGCATATGAGATGGGTGTAGCCTCAGGCTGTTGAGCCACATCTGTAGCGGTCGCAGAGACAACAATCCCAGGGGTACTACTGTAGCAGCAGCAGTCAGCTTGCCCAACAGACAAAGGTAAGCAAGAAAGGGGGGTGCGCGGYCGGGTAGAAAGGAGGACAGCATTCGAAGAATGTCCTCGACACGCTGAGGCGACGGGTGAGCAGTCATAGTGASGGAGTCCATCGTGATCCCAAGAAAGGTGACCTGCTGAGATGGAACCAAGTTGCTTTTCTGCCAGTTCACACAAAGACCCAACAAGTCTATGTGATGGAGTAATGTGTGTGTGTCCGCTGCCACCTGAGCTTCTGTGGGCGCACAGATTAGTCAATCATCCAAGTAAGGCAGGATCTTCAACCCCTTGGCCTGCAGAGGAGACAGGGCTGTAGCCACGCACCGAGTGAACACACGCGGGGACAGAGAGAGGCCGAATGGAAGAACTCTGAACTGAAAATGCTTGCCCTGAAATGCAAAGYGGAGAAACTGCCAATGGTGTGATACAATCGGAACATGAAAGTAGGCGTCCTTCAAGTCGACCAAGGTGAACCAGTCACCTGGGGAGATTGTCTGAAGCACATCCCTGACGCTCAACATGTGGAACGGAATAGTCTTCAAAAACACATTGAGACCCCTGAGGTCCAAAATTGGGCGGAGTCCAATGGCCATGCGCCATTTCTTCGCCCTGTCAGGGTTTGCAGGAGCAGTGGTGTGGGATTCTCAGGGCCACTACCTGCCCTTGGTTACAGTCCTTCTGGAGATGARTACACCTTTCACCTGCATATCCTGGATGCTACTAAAGGTAGGAGTCTTGTGGTATCTCTGTGCCAAGGGAAAGTAACAATCTCACAAAGTTTTTTTTCTGCCCTAGCTGTTATTTGATCATATTTACAGAGCAAAAACCATCTAGTCCAATTGAGATTGCTAAAAGATCAAATTTAGTGTTCTTGGAAAGAGGAAGTTCAAGAAAAACAAACTGCGATGCTGCTTAAAATTTCTCTGTTCCTCTT
>NW_013954882.1:0-9542 GCF_001266775.1 Austrofundulus limnaeus
TATACATACATACATACATATGTGTACACATGTACACTGTACACAAAAAAAAAATCTAAAGAAGCCAGCAGACTGCGGCGAATCTTTGCTTCGTCAGAGTCTCCCATCCTGAGCAGCACACTGGCAGCAGTGGAGAGGAAAATCTCACCCTTAACATGAAGAAACCTCCAGCAGAACCAGAACCAGGACAGGCGACGATCTGCCTCGACCGGCGGAGTTTGGGGACAGGAAAGAGACACAGACAAACACAGGACTAGTCCAGGTGTATTTTCCTCTGGAAGAGAGACAAAGAAAACATATTATTGATAGAAGTAATTAAAACAAACATGTAGCGGAGAGTAACTAAAAACAGCAGCAAAGTGAGGAAATGTGGTCAGTTTGCCCTCCAGCAGTCTAAGCCTGTAGCAGCAGGACTAATTAATATCAAAGAAATAATTCAGGCAACTTAAGTTTAACTATAGTATTCATCAAAAAGGAAAGTCTTCAGTCTGATCTTTAAAGTAGACAGAGTGTCAGCCTCATGGACAGAAACTGGAAGTTGGTTCCACAAGAGAGGAGATTGATAACTGAAAGCTCTGCCTCCCATTTTATTTTTTAGAAACTCGAGGAACCACAAGTAAACCTGCAGTCTGAGAGCAAAGTGCTCTGTTAGGAAAGTATGGAACAATAAGATGTTTAATATATGATGGAGCTTGGTTGTTGAGAGCTTTGTTAGAAGTAATATTTTAAATTCTATTCTGAATTTGACAGGGAGCCAGTGGAGAGAAGCTAAAACTGGAGAAATATGATACAGTATATCCTTCCAACTCTAATTAGAACTTAGCCTGGTAAAAACCAAACCCTTGTCCTTCACTTTGCTTTCTACGAGGGTCTGGACTCTCCGCTATAGAGAAATGATTCTTGCTGGAGGTGTGGCCTCTGCTAAAGTTTAAAATGATTGGATCAGTTGGCTGCGATGTATGTTGCTGTGAAGGAGGCTAAGCTAAGAAGCTAACCGGAAATCGCATGCGGTGTAAACAACCCTACTGAGAGGAGAAAAGTTCCGACTGAGCTGAACGAGACGACTATAAATGAGAGCTGCTGCTTTGTCAGACAAATTTAATTTAATTTGGAAGCCTTATCAACACGGACTGGCTTCATTCACTTCCTCCACTGCCATTGCTAAACTAGCAGACACTGCGCACAGAATCAATGTCATTCAAAACTCCGCCTTCTGTTTGCTGATTGGCCCAGGTAAAATAAAATACAAACAGACACTGCGCAGAAAATTGACGTTCTGTTCTCTGATTGGCCCGGACAAATATTCTCCCGAAGAAATCCTTGTCTATGGGAGAAATCCCAGACGGAGCAGTGAAGTGAAACTAGAATTGAGCGAAACTGCAGAAGGCAAAGGCCAGGCTAGAACTCTAGCAGCAGCATTTTGGATTAACTGAAGACTTCTTAAAGAGTTCTTTGGATGTTCAGATAATAAAGAATTACAGTAATCCAGCCTAGACGTGATAAACACATGGATCAGTTTTTCTGCATCATTTTTGGACAAGATGTTTCTAATTTTAGTAATATTACGCAGGTGGAAGAAGGCGGTCCTAGTAACATTTTTAATGTGGGAATTAAAAGACATCCTGATAAAAAATAAAACCAAGGTTCTTTACATTAGAACTGGAGGCCAGATTAATGCCATCCAGAGGAYGTGAAAGGCTACAAAGTTGATCCCTAAGATGTTCGGGTCCGAAAACCATAACCTCTGTCTTATCTGAGTTTAGAAGCAGAAAGTTAAGAGTCATCCATGTTTTTATGTCATTAAGACATGCTTGTAGTAACTGGTTAGATTCATCGGGTTTCATGGATAAATATAACTGAGTATCATCAACATAGCAATGGAAATTTATCCCATGCTGTTTAATAACTTTACCTAATGGAAGCATATAAAATAAAGAGGATTGATCCAAGCACTGAACCCTGAGGAACTCCCTGACTAACTCTGGTGTAAGAAGAAGATTCATTATTAACATAAACAAACTGGAATCTTTCTTTTTTTTTACAACTTTGGATTTTTGCCTGCACCCTGGGTCATTCTGCCACACACCTCAAATGATCAGATTTTAATGATTACGATATTAAAACCTRATCACAAACATGGCTTCTTTTTTTAAAGTTAGGACATTTCTGGAAATTGAGGTATCTCTATGAAAGTGATACGCAAAGGATAACAGTTTGTGGACTTTTTGTACAAAATGAGCTCATTTAAAATAAGGAACAATATTTGTTAAAAAGTACTTTTTTGTATAAGAAAACAGATTTTTGTAAAACTGAGATATTTGAAGTTAAGTTTGTTCTTTCTACATTCTGAATCTGAATGGAATCTGGTATCACTTATTCAAGTTTGGTAAAATTTTCTCWAAAGATGTTTCATATTTGTCCAAAGACAGTGCACATAGAATGTACAAATCAATCAGTTTAAACCACAACACTGATTCTTTCCTATGTTCATGCCTGAGTGAGCAGCAGCCTACAGGAGAAACCTTTGCACTGAAAGTGGTGACAAGAAGATGATTAAAATATTAAGTCTCTGTCAGTTCAGCTACTGGCTAATGCTGRATTAGTGGTTTGATGTCAGGTTTTAGCATCTTCTCAGATTATTGGGATTATGCAGACTTTTTTAATATGGGATGCTCACAACTTGCTTCAACTCATTCAGAAGCAAAAAAATTTAAAAATGACTTTGGTGACAATTTTCAGCAGACAGGAAGCTAAACATGAAATAAGTCCATATTATGCTTACCATTTTTTCTGGGGTAATATTTACATACAGTTTGTGTCAGGTCAATWATTTGTTTCACCTGCTGTTCTTTGTAAAGCAGGTTTAGACAACTAAAAGTTTTARCAAACAGCTACAATCCAATCAGCTTTAAGTTGAAAGTCATCACATGTAAATGAGGGATTTGGATGCTTTAATAGTTCAGTCACCTACAATCTAAACATGATGTTTGATGATGTTTCTTTCACAAACTGAAGATAAAGAGACATCACTGTAAACACACCAATATAATTTTTTTCTTTTATTTCTTTTTTTTTTTGTTTGTTTTGCTCTCCACAAACATTCATCTTTGCAGAAAGGTGGTGACAGCATTTTTTTCCCAGTTCAGACTCCTTTGAAGATTTCCTGATGGTTTGCTTGGGGAAGCATGACCAATTGATTGGAAGGCTGCAGCCAACATGTCGCCTGAGTGTAAGTGAGGGTACTTAGACAAATCAACAAGAACATGCTGAAGCCTGAAGCATTGGCTCCGATACCCCAGCTGCTCAAACCTGCAGCTAAATGTGCATCATGGAGAACGCTGAATCTTGTGACCTCCTGAAGAATGGTTTTCTGTTCCAATGGTGATATTCAGGAAAATCATGTTTAGTATTTAAGGGATCAAACATAAATTTATTTCAGAAATTGCATATTGAGCTAAATGTCTTTTGCAATGTTGGGTTTAAATTGGGCTCTGGTTTATTGTAAATTGGCACTTCTGTACTTTCATCACTTCTTCTGTCCCATCACGAAATCTGTTCCCTGTATTATGTTGTGATTTTAGTGAGACAAAGTCATCGGGTTTCTTTAAAAAAAGGTCCAGAATAAATTCAGAAAGTCATTTGTGTTCAAACAGTGACAGAAGCATTCTGAAGTTTTCTGCTCAGAAAATTAAAGTGATTATTTTTACTCTGAAAGTCGTTTTTCAATCCGTTCATTTAATTTTCTTTGCTCCTCCAGTTTCAGATCAAAGACTTGAAACAGTTTTCACTTTACTTGTATCAGGCAATCCAAAATGGAAAAACACATGCAGGCAAATTCTCGGTTTTTTTTTAAACTTAGAGGGATTTCCTAAATTACACACAAACACTCTCACATACGCACACACACACACGCACACATCCTTGTTTTGATCTCTAGCAGAGAAGAAAATGTCTGTGAAGAATGAGCTCTCACGTCAGTTTCAATCCTTGAAGCAGCAAAACAGAAGAAGATATTGATCTCAACAAAATGATGTGTTACTGAAAAGATTCCTGCTGATAAATGACAACGCAGCTTGCAGCTGTCATTACTGCAGGCAGGAAACAGAAAACTACATGCACATTTCAAACCAAATTGTTAAAAAATAAACTCTAACTCATTGTTTTTTTTTAAGTTTTCATTTTACTTATTTATTCTCATTTGAGAAATCTTTGTGTTGCATTGGCAATGCACCACAAATCACTAACTGGGCAACAAACTCAACACAGGTAATTTTAACTTAAAAGTGCCAAAGAAAGCAACTGAAAAACTGAAGTGGTGCAAAAATCCACAATATGATGTTTGCTTGCATCAGTGTACATTTTGACCTGTTTTATATATTTCCCTCATGCCGCGTCTCCATTTTAACAACCTAGCCGGCTTGTTTCTAAAATAGTCCATCCCCACAGAGCCCCATTTTAAAGTGTCCATCATAAAAATAAAATAAAATAAAAATAAATAAAGCTTACTCCACAGTGCACAAATATTGTTTTGGTCTCTGTAGCTGTCACTCTGAGTGACAGATAAATGTCGTGGCATCTACCCAATGCTCCTCTTACATGTCAATCCTGTCTGAAAACCCAAGATGGCAACAGCCAAAGGACAAAATCGAGACTTCAAAACAGCGGTCCACAAGCTGCAGAGGGTGGTKTCAGAGGGGCTTCATTCAACTCTGCTTTGTTTTTAACATGCAAACAGAGGACAAAGCTACAGTCATTTGAGTTGAGGTTGAGTTTTCGATCCAGCGCGGTGTCATTGGTGTCTCACTGATTTTGTGCTTGAGCTGCCAAACTAAACTGCCACACCACTTAGGTTCAGCTGACAGATATCACTCTCCATCCCTGCTGCAGCAGAAAATGGGGTGACATCACTGTGGTACCAGAAGCTCAGTGCATGTTTGTGTTGACGACCTATCACTGTGTCTGAAACTGAACAAACTGTGAACATTTGATAATACAGATACAGTCAAAACTTACAGCTAAAGGCAAAATGACAATAATGCCTGTTTGGCTGTGCATTTGTGTTTGTACTGTTAGTAAAATACAGCGGGTAAGATAAGTATTGAACACGTCACCATTTTTCTCAGTAAATATATTACTKGAGGTGCTKATGACATGAAATTTTCACCAGATGTCGGTAACAACCCAAGTYATCCATACATACAAAGAAATCAAACCATAAATGTCCAGAAATGAAGTTATTTGTAATAATGTGGAATGGCACAGGGAAAAAGTATTGAACACACTTACTGAAATTTATCTAATACTTTGTACAAAAGCCTTTGTTGTCAATGACAGCTTCAAGACGCCTCCTGTATGGAGAAACTAGTGGCATGCATTGCTCAGGTGTYATTTTGGCCCATTCTTCCACACAAACAGTCTTCAAATCTTGAAGGTTTCGTGGACCTCTTCTATGAACTCTGATCTTTAGTTCTTTCCATAGATTTTCTGTTGGATTCAGGTCAGGTGATTGGCTGGGCCATTCCAGCAGCTTTAGTTTCTTTCTCTGAAACCAACTGAGAGTTTCCTTGGCTTTGTGTTTGGGCTCATTGTCTTGCTGAAATGTCCAGCCACGTTTCATCTTCATCATCCTGGTAGAAAATCCTGGAAGCAGATTTTTATCAAGAATGTCTCTGTATATTTTTCCATTCATCCTTCCTTCAATTATTTGAAGTTTGCCAGTACCATATGCTGAAAAACAGCCCCACACCATGATGTRCCCACCTCCAAACTTCACTGTTGGTATGGTGTTTTTGGGCTGATGTGCAGTGCCATTTGACCTCCAAACATGATGTGTATTCTGGCATCCAAACAGTTCAATGTTGGTCTCATCTGACCAGACTATATTCTTCCAGTATTACACAGGCTTGTTTAAATGTTGTGCAGCAAACTTTAAAMGAGCTTCAACATGCTGTTTCTTCAGCAGTGGAGTCTTGCGTGGTGAGCGTGCATACAGGCCATGGTGGTTCAGTGCATTACTTATTGTTTTCTTTGAAACAATCGTACCTGCTAATTCCAGATCTTTCTGAAGCTCTCCACAAGTGGTCCTTGGCTCTTGGACAACTCTTCTGATAATTCTTTTCACTCCTCTGTCAGAAATCTTGTGATGAGCACCTGGTCGTGGTCGGTTTATGGTGAAATAATGTTCTTTCCACTTCTGAATTATGGCCCCAACAGTGCTCACTGGAACCTTCAGAAGTTTAGACATTCTTCTGTAACCGATGCCATCATTATGCTTTGCAACAATAAGGTTGTGAAGGTCTTGAGAGAGCTCTTTACTTTTACCCATCATCAGATGGTTCTTGTGTGATACCTGGTCATCATTTGGGACTGAACCAGCTGATATTAACTTGCACTGACAAGGGGCAGGCTTGTTTTCTAATTACTGAGAGAGTTCAGCTGGTGTCTTGGCTTTCCATGCCTTTTTACACCTCCCTTTCTTCATGTGTTCAATACTTTTTCCCTGTGCCATTCCACATTATTACAAATAACTTCATTTCTGGACATTTATGGTTTGATTTCTTTGTATGAATGGATCACTTGGGTTGTTACCAACATCTGGTGAAAATTTCATGTCATTAGCACCTCTAGTAATATATTTACTGAGAAAAATGGTGATGTGTTCAATACTTATTTTACCTGCTGAATCTTATGAATCTTAATGAGGAGGAAAACAATGTTCACTGTTCATTATTAATTTAATCTTTAATTACTGTTTAAGATTAAGTTTTGTAACGGACGCACAATACATTCTTAATCGTTTTATGAATACAACAGGAAGATTTTCAACAATTTATTCTCTATGATGTTCGAGGTCATGACACTGCAGTGTTGGGAATGTTTTGTGTCTGAAAAATGTGAGATTAAAAAACTTTTTTTCTTTCTCATCTGCAGAGAAACTGAAACTTGAAGCAGGCGAGCTGAGCAATATTTGCAATGCTCGATCTGTGATTGTGGCTGTTCCCCATATTTGCAATAAGTTTGTAAAAAAGAAATTACTATCTGATCTGTTTGTGAAACTTTTTTTCCCCACTGCACACATTTTCATGAAAATTAAAAAAAAACAGTTTGATTTACCTCCACAACTGATGACCTTGTGGAGTAACCAGATGACTGATAAAACAGTTGACTTGACAAAACACAAACTAGCTAAAATGCAACCATTTAAATATATATATTTATAAAAATTTTGTGGGGWATTATATTAACTGATACCCTGCATATATTCTGAGTGCTAAAAGACTGCTTTGTTTGGGATGTTCAAATTAGAAGTTTGAACTAAATCTAAATTTTAAGCTAATTTCATTGAGATTATCTATTCTATTCTATTCTATTCTATTCTATTCTATTCTATTCTATTCTATTCTAGTCTAGTCTAGTCTAATCTAGTCTATTCAGAATAGTATTCTAAACAGTCTTCTTTCAGTCTCTGTATGTGAGCATCCTCATCTTTCCAGTGGGCGGGTCTCATGAAAACTGTCACTCAGCCTGCTTCAGCTCCGGGATTGGCTTGTCTCCTCTGTGGGGGTTAGAAGGGGGGGGGCGGTGGGCGGTGCGATGGAGCCACATGGAGCCAGTTGGATGAGTCTGTGACCGTTAGTCTGTTCCATCCTCCGATGGAGTCATCTGGACACCGTGGAGCAATTTTGCGCATCATCAGCATCTTTTTGTGCTGGAAAACAGCTGAACTAAACTGAGTTTATTATACTCTGAATATTTGTTTCTTAACTTTTATTCTTTTTTTATTTTTATTTTTTCATGGACCACTTGAAACCTAAAAGACTGGTTTGTGCGTAAAAGTCATTTTTGATGGAATAAATAGTTTGGAGCGGTCTGGCAGAGTGATCGATTTCCTCTTGATGGACTTTAATCTTTCACTCGTGACAAAGGATTTAAAGCTTTTTAATGCATTTTAAGAAAATTGTTTAAAAGACATTTTTTATATCCTTCTGACAACTTTTCTTTTCACTGAAAGGAATTTATTTAAGAATCGTCCTGACTTATATTTCTGTGAGAAATCCACTTTGTTTTTGTTTGTATAAAAACTGGTTTGATGGAAACATGACTTTGGTTCTCATGAACATCCTGCTCCCGCTGCTCCTGCTTCACCTCTCAGCGGTGTGTTTGTCCGCTCAGCGCAAGCATCCAGCGCGCTACTTCGGGCACATAGCAGAAAACTCCCCGGCTGGGACGCCCGTGGACGGGGTTCTGATTCCGCTCCTAACCGCGGGGTGTCCTGATGCGGATCTCGATGCGAGCCTGGACGGGAATTACGCATCGGATTTCAGGGTCGTTTACGGGAACCGGGACCACCGGAGCCATCTGGGATTGGTCTCCGCGAAACCTCTGGATCGAGAGTTRATCGCGATGTACGAGCTGACCGTGGAGCTGCCGCCAAGGTGTCAGAGGAGACCAGCAGTCYTCCAGGTCGAAGTGTCAGACAGGAACGACAACATACCCCGCTTCACCTGCGGCAACAAGACGGTGGAGGTGGACGAGCTGACTCCTCTCGGAACCGAGCTGGCTCGCTTTGACGCAAAAGACAGCGACGCGGYGAAAAACGGACGCGTAACTTTTTACGCATCACCAGAGGAGCCCGATCTGCTCCACGTGGTTCCACAGACCGGGCAGGTGCGGCTCGTCGGATCCCTGCTGGGGGTCAGCCAGGTGAATCTGCGCCTTTACGCGAAGGACAGAGGAGATGTCACGCTGATAGGAGAGCCCGTGTTCCTGCGCGTCGACGTCCGGAGGTCCGGCAGAGCGCGGCGGACATCCCGAGCCCTGCCCGAGGATCTGACCTACTCAGTGACCGTCTCGGACCACATCCGAGTCGGAGATCTGGTGTTCACGGTGCCGGACCAGAGGTTCGAGCAGCGGTGGTTCGAGGTGATATCTGAGGCCGACTCGCCTGTGCAGATCGAGAGGGACTCGGGACGTTTATACCTGGCGCGCAGCCTGAGGGAGCCCGCGGAGGTGGTGGTCAAGATCCAGAATCTCCGAGGTGAGTCAAAGTCTTTTCTCTCCGCGCGTAAAAACGCAAATATGTGGCAGACTGGGTTTGGGAGTCTGGTTTTGTTGCTGCGTTTCTTTTCCTGTTGGTTTAATTTCGAAGGTTTTAATCAATTTCCACTTCAGAAAGTTCTCTCTTCAGACAAAACCAAGCTGAGTGAAAGTTTCACAAGTCATTTAATTATGGATCTTTTTAGACATGCAGACTTTTTTTTTAGATTTACATGCAAGATCCTTCCAGTGACTTCAGTAACGATTACCTTCTAAAGTGTTTCCTTCAGACACTGAGTGGAGTCCATTCATTCAGAGTGGGTGATTCTGTGCTGGCTTCTCTCCAGCCCAGTTTGAATCGACCTCAACCGTCAACGACTACTTTCCACTCTTTCATTCATTCCTCACAACACAACACTCTACTGAACGCTGCCAAGTGTGTGTGTGTGTGTGTGTGTGTGTGTGTGTGTGTGTGTGTGTGTGTGTGTGTGTGTGTGTGTGTGTGT
>NW_013954882.1:10542-14031 GCF_001266775.1 Austrofundulus limnaeus
AAATAAATCCAAGTGGGCATTTGTGAAACCCACAAACATTTCTGATTTTTATCTTTTAGAATGCCAGTGTCTGATGTAAATTTCTAAAACTGATGTTAAAACATTTTAAGCAACACAGTTTTATAAAATTATCAGCTGCTGAGCACAGTTTGGACCTAGTCCACACATGATAATGGCTTTATTTATTTAACAGCTAAATGCATTGTTTTAAAAGTTAACAAACTAGAAACAAATACAGTCACCTACATGACTACCATCCTCCTCCCGGTCACTTTATCCAGACGTAGGTTCCAGTGAGGATGAGGATGATGCACCAGCAGAAAATAAATGTCTGTTTCTGACACTTTACTGAATTTGTTTGTAGATGCTTTTTATTTTCTCTCAGTTTTTGTTCTCCTCCCTTACGTTTATTCTCCATTTTTGCTCTTCTTGTTTTTATTATTCGTTTTCTTCTTCTTACTTCTTCCAGTTCTTCAGCAAAATTTCTTCTTCTTCGGTCTTTGTTGGTGGTTGGTAAATGAATTGGTGCATTATTGCCATCTACTGGTATTGAGCGCAACTATACAACCTTTTTTTGCCTCGCTGCCTGCACCGGCCCACTGGGAAAAGTCCCAGTACTCCCAATGGCCAGTCCACCCCTGCCTTTGTGTAGAAATGAATAACAAACACAATGAGTGAATTTAGTCAGTGAGTTTTGATTGATCCATCAATAAATGTGACCATTTATTTACATAATCGAACAAAATCACTACAGTGCACTTAATTGTGAGCAATCAATTTCCTATAAAAGTTTTAAGAATCAATAACAATACTGATCGCATCCGAACTTAATTGTTCATCGATTCAGCACAAATAGACAGCAAATATCACTCTTAGATGCTGAATACCAGACATTTGAAGGCAAATAAAACTTAGTTTGGGTTGGCAAAGCAAGGGTTTAGGAGGTAAGATGTTAATCTTCCTTACTTATCTTAAACAAATGGAATGTGAGAACCAGAAGAGCGTGTCTCCCGCTCGACGTCATCCACACCAGCAACACCAAGTAAAACAGCCAACTTTACCTTGACGATGACCGTCGAGTCATGATCCAGGTAGTAGGGAGGTCTCTCGGTCAGTAAGAAAACCCGTCAGGATCGTCCACTCAGCTGCTGGACACTCCAGGCATGTTACCCTTTCAGCGCCGGCTCGGTCCACGTCAGTCGTAACGAGGAGGTCAGGCTCACTGGATCTCGATTCCAAAATAAAACTTGCCTCCCACAGGAAGTCAAGACAAAATTGCTTTGGAGCTTTTAAGCGCTGGTTTTAGGTCACACCGAGGAGTTGGTGTGTCCCGGCCGGGAAATTCGTCCTTTGGCTTATGGACGAACTTTTCAGCCAAACGCTGCTTCTCTGGGGAGAGAACAGTCGGTCAGTTGTGGACAGAATGAAGGTCCGTCTCTCTCTACTCTCCAGGCGGAAACTGTGTTAGTCATTTAAACAAGGACATAAACTGTCTTTTTGCCTACCACGAAGTGAAATAAATTGCTGTAAAAAGTTCATTGTTAAAAAACAAAGAATTAAACTTCCTAGAGTGTTCAAAAGTTATGGGCAAAACTGTTTTTTTGTTTTGTTTTGTTTCTTGATTTAACTTTGTTGTGAGCAAAATGTTACCAAAACAGCCCAGTGTATCTGATTTGATACACAAAATATATCATAAACAAAGTGATGTGGCAAAAATTATATTTTTTTATTTTTTTTGGATTTTGTTTAAACGCCCAATAAACACGTCAGTTCTAAAAAAATGGGAATTGTCTGACTATTTTTAAATGGTTAGGCTTTAAATGGTTAAGCTTTTTTGTTTCAGTCATTTTGTTTGCATTAAATCAAAAGATTTATCCTCATTAAATTGGCCATTAATCAAATCATGAGAATGCTGCAACAAACRGAATAATGTGTTTATTTCAGAATTTAATTATCTATTTTTTGTCTRCATTTGTTCAATCAGGTGATGAGTGGTACCTGTGCAGGCTGTCTCTGAGTATGCCCAGTCAGGCTGACCTGCAGTGGGCCATGTTTCCATCCCCTTACCTGGCCACCGTCAGTCCCGATGCCACTCCTGGATCTGTCGTWTATCGACTGTCAGCACGGCAACGTGACGGGACACTGGGCCAGGCCCATTTCCTCCAGCTGGATGGTGAGTTTTTTCATGTTCTATCCCTTTTTTGTCATTGTAATTATGTAAAAATCTGAAAATAAATGTACAGTTTTATTAAAATGCATATTATTAGCAGTGGATTAAATTCAGAGCAAAGTGCTGAATGTCCTCAAAAAAGGACAATTAAGATTTTATAAAGAACATTTTAGTCTTAACAACAAATGTAGTTAAAATGCATGAAATAGTCTATTAACATGCAAATTGATGTCAATCTACTTGCAAAAGACTTTTTTTTTCTTACCACAGTCAAGTCTTCTTTTTTCCAGTCAATTTTTCTCAAAAAAACCTGTCATGTCTTTGCTTTTATCTGCTGCCTGTATCTGTAATTAGGTTGGCTGCTGCTCTGCCAGGCTCTCTGTGACAAACCTGTTTAGCTCAAAGGACAGATTTATAAATAAAAATTGACTTGTTGGATTTCAATTACCGTCAAGAGGGAGAGGGGAGAAAATAACGCACATAAACACAGCGTGGAGCTGCACCGATAATCGCTCCCTGGGGCAGAGAAAGCTCCCAGATATGGGAATAATGGCAAAGTCTCTGGAGATGTAGTGAGTAGGAGAAGGGTGGGTGTATGGGTGCCGATGGCTGTTTTTTTTTTTTTTTTTCATTTATTTATCAGTTTTTCATGTTAAAAAAAGAGAAGGAATAAGAAGAAGGACTTTTATTTTTAGAACTAGCTTTAATACTCATATTAAAATCTTCAGACTTCCCTTTGGCATAATGTAAATATACATGAGAAATAATCCAATAATTTGTGTTAAAAGCTGTTTTTGTCATCTTGCCATAATGAATATAGTTGTGTATGTAAAGCTAATCAGTGTCAGTATTTAGATTTTACTTTGTTTCATCATAAATGTATAGTTTATCGTGGACTAGATGTTAAATTTAAAGARGTGTAAGAAAAAAATCCATTAGTTATATCAAAGTTTTACCATATTTTATTWAAGTGATTTTATTGTTCTTTAAATTGTTGGGAGCTGTTTGTGGACTGGTTTCACASTTTTATTCTACAGATGGACACGCATGTGCATAAAACACTTTACAGATTCAGATAACCCCCCTAAACTCACTGTCTTCGCTAGCTCGGGRCCCTCTGTTTTCCCCCACCCCTTATCCCAGGGGTCTGCAACCTGCGGCTCTGGGGCCACATGTGGCTCTTTGGTCCTTCTGCAGAGGCTCTTTGAAAATGTGACCAAACATAACAGAATATTTTTTTGTTGTTTTTATACCCACAACAGAAATCAATTTGTAAGCAAATACGTGATCAATACTACTAAAAAAGTAAAACATGTTAA
>NW_013954882.1:15031-17910 GCF_001266775.1 Austrofundulus limnaeus
GTCTTTTTATTTGTCCTGATGGGTAAAAATAATAATAATAAAAAATAAAATTCGCAACATATTTTTTAGTTTTTTTAATATCACTTCCACTGGCCGTAAAAGTTCCCAATAAGGCCTTGAAAAGGCCCACAGACCACCAATTGATAATCACAGTTGTAGCTTATTTTGCGGCTCTGGACACATTTTATTACTGCGTCAGTAGCAGAAATGGCTCTTTTGATTGTAAAAGTTGCAGACCCCTGCCTTATCCCCTAGCCCCTACCCCACTACCCCATGATCTTTAATCTGTGCAGGTTTTTTTATGTAAACTCAGATTGTGTCCTTAGTGGACACAGCATAATGTTCTTTTTTATCCTCATATATGCTCTTGTTGGCTTTTCTTTTCTTTTCTTTTCTTTTCTTTTTTCTAAGGGTAGCGCCTCTTTATGGCTGCAGGACCCTGTTTTCTCATGCTTCTTTGTGTTTTTTTGTCTCTCTCTTGAATGGTTGTTCTGAACTGTAATTTCCTTTTGGGATCAATAATGTGTTTTTTGAATTGAACTGAATTAACACCTACTGTACCTAAATTATGTTTTGAACCTCTCACTATTTGACAGGGACAATTCTGGTAAATATCCAATGTGTTAAATTCACAATAAAATAAATGTAAAAGTCAAACACATTTTATTTTTCAGTGTGTGCAGAATAATCACATAGTTGTATTGTTTTGGGTGGAGGAGGAGGGATTCATAGAGACAAAAATGCAATAATTACAACCAAGACAACTAAAGACGTTTGAGAGTTTTAATGCTGAAAATTTTCTTCTTCAGTGAAACTCACATAAACTTGAGGGGAATTGTTGCTCTGACAGATATGTTAGAGGGAGATGACTGACAGATTGGATGCAGCTGCTGGTTCAGAACCCTCTGGTTAACAGCTGGGGATTCTTCTCCTGCTTTCTCCTTTTTTTCATCTTTTCCTCTTCTTCCATCATTGCTCTTCCTCCCTCCCTGCAATTTTTGCTCTACGGTCTCTTTTCCTTCCTTTCCCCCCATCATCTATTCATTTTTTCTCTCTGTCACCTCACTTTTTGCCCTCTATATATATATATTTTCAATGGTCTTTACTTTTTCTGCACGTCCTTGGATCCATACATCCCTGCTATTCTCCTGCTTCCCCCATTCTGTCTCCTTACCCCAGGGGGACGTGGGTGAAAATGAGCCCACTTTCTTTCTTTCCTTTTTTTTTTTTTTTTTTGGAGTCTTCAGAGAGCGTTAACTAGCTCACACAAAAATAAACACACGAGCATGCAGCGTCCCTCCAGCACTAATTTGCCTCAATTGGCTTTTCATAATTGGACAGCTGGGACTCCATCAACTTATTTAGATACAAACAGACAAACRGGTGGTTGTTTAAATTTTTTTAAAATCACAAATTGATCTGTTGTTCAATTAACTGCAACAGTACCAGTAGTCCCTTTTTGTGTCATTTTATGTCAAAAAAATGTTAGTGTTGTTTAGTTAATGCAAATACAATATTCCTAAAATGACCTGTTTCCTAAAATGTTGCAAAATATCTAACAAGGGGAGATATCTGACAAGGTTTCTACAATTTTATATAGATGTTGGAACAACYTGATCAAATTAATTGATGCAGTATCACATAGAAACAATCTGACATCATGAATTAAATTATCATTTGATAACAAAGTTTTTTACGCATTTAGTTGTTTTGTACTGCTTTGTTTTTTTATGTAAAGGTGGTGATGAGTGCTTTGAAGTGGACCGTCGTTCTGGTGTGATCAGGACTACAGGACGCCCTCTTACCCCAAGCAAGGAGTACCTGCTGAGGGTCCAGGCAGTTGATGGACGGGGTCGCAAAGGTCCACCTGCCATTGTTTCCATCCTGGCTGGATACCGACCACCACAGTTCACTAACTCTACSTACAGCCTGAATGTGCCGGAAAACACACCTGTTGGCCAACCGTGAGTCCCAACAGCCAGGTTACCTCTGAGTCTGGTTCAGTGTTTGGTTTTAGATAGGCTGCATCTTTTCTGTCACAGTAGGGTAAGGGTTAAATGCTGTGCATCACATACAGTATGAAGCCTTCTTAAAGGGAAAGGTATTATGCAAAACCAACTTTTATAAACTTTATATCATGTTAGAGAACCATTCCCTCATCAAACACACACTCACAGTGTTGCTTGGACTCAGTCGTGCATGTTTGAGAAATCCTTGAATCTCCTGTGGTAGCCAGTTGAGGGTGCAAAAACGCTTGCTCATAAGTGCCTACTCTTTAACCAAAGCTCCTCCCTGGAGCTCAGTCTGCAGCAGAGCTCCAACCCCAAACCCTGCACCTCCCCCACACAATGCCACCAAACTAGCAAATCATATATCTTAAAAATGGCGGATGTWCATTCATTTCATTACAAAAAGTAGTTTCGTGATGATCTATAATATTAGTTTCTTCACAAAAAGTAGAATAACATTGTTTATTATTCATTGTTTTATTTGGATCCCCATTAACTTCCGCAGCGGTGGTTGCTATAGTCTTCCTGGTCCATGAAATCAAAATACAGAAATACAATAAAAAAAAGATGTGAAAAAAAAACATGAATACTCATTTCAATAGAGTTTTAAAAGCTATATAATCCTCACAACACCGGCCACTTTTATTTATACATTATTTATTTACCTTTATTTAACCAGGCAAGTCCCTTTGAGATCTCAGATCTGTTTTTCAAGGGAGGTCTGGGCCTGAAGGCAGCCTATTGTACATATATTAAGGCAGTGGTTCCCAAACTTTTTGTCTTCTGACCCACAAAATATTCATGGCAAAAACTTGTGACTCCAAATATTACTGGTCTGAGTACACGAACTTTGTTAATAACCCTAAAAAC
>NW_013954883.1:0-390 GCF_001266775.1 Austrofundulus limnaeus
CACCTGCACTGATGGACACACCATCATGTGAGCTGGATAACAATCTTCTGTTCTGGTGTGCAGCTGCATCTAGTCATAAGAAAGGTCCCTGTTGAACTTGCGGATTGGACCACCATCACGATGGTCACATAGCGAGAGAGCTCCTGGTCGAACCGGAATAATTAGAGAAATTCCCCCCTAATAACTCAAGCAAATATACCAATATAATAACTTAAAAGTGGGGGTATGATCATACCGTACCACTACGAGAAATAAACGCCAACAGAAATCAGGTGAGCGAGAGAGAAGAGACATGGCAACAATTAGCAGCTAACGGATTGAAGCTAACAAGCCACGAGGAGCAGCGTCTAAAAATGACCGACACCGAACTGATCTTGCAAGAACTAAAAG
>NW_013954883.1:1390-2026 GCF_001266775.1 Austrofundulus limnaeus
TTTTTTCCAACGCTTTAAATGATTCAGTAAAGGATCAACTGGCCACCCGTGATGACCCCGACAGTCTCGATGAGCTAATCAACCTAGCCATACGCATCGACGTTCGATTACGTGAGAGAAAGAAAGAAAAGAACTACAGTTCCCACATTCCCGTAGCTTCCGGTTCACCCACACTTCCTTTTCCGGTTCCTGCTGCCACGTACACTCAAACAAATGCCCACGAACATGAACCAATGCAGATCGGACATGCCCGTTTATCACCGGAGGAGAGACAGCGCCGCTTCAAAGCTAGAGAATGCATCTATTGTGGTAAGCGTGGACATTACATCGCCGTCTGCCCGGCTCGTTTAAAAGACCACTCCCACCAATAAATCAGGAGATATTGGTGGGTGCTGTTTCTTCTTCTCCTGAGAGTTTTTTCACCCTACCTGCCATGATTTGTACTAATGACATTAACCTTCCTGTTGTTGTTCTGATTGATTCAGGAGCAGAACAATCTTTAATCAGCGATAACTTGGTGGAACAATTAAATATTTCCCCGGAAGAACTCCCACAGCCCCTGTCTATGGCAGCACTCACCGGACAGTGTGTCTCCACCATCTCTCAGAAGGTTTCTCACCTACACATTGTTATTTC
>NW_013954883.1:6467-7765 GCF_001266775.1 Austrofundulus limnaeus
ATATATATATATATCCAGTGATTGTCAGAAACCCCAGGATCCAAAAGTGTATATTTGTGCGGTTGTGAACATGCATATAAATACCAGAATTCTCTAGTGGAATATTAAATAGTGATTTAAGAGGACCACAAACCCGACCCCCAAGACCCAAGGCTAACATAAGGGGGACCAGAGCCACAGACCCCAAGAGAGACCCCAAGCACCGAGCCCCCAAGGCCACCTGTGCAGCGAGAACCAMCCATCCACACCCCAGAGAGGAACACAGGAAAGAACCAGGAGAGCCCCACCAGCAACCACACGCAGAACCAACAGGGCCAACAGCTACGGCCACAGGCCCCGCCGGCCCCCGCCACACTGGAGCAGAACCAGGCACGAACAACGAGACCCGGATCCACAGGGTGCACCCCCTCCCCAGGCTAAGGCCCGACAGGGCTAGAGGACCCAAGCCCCACCAGGCAGTCACCAGGCCGAGCGGGCACATGCCCAAGCACAGCCCAAGACATTGAGAGCCACCAGCGCACCGGCAGGCAGAGGCACACCCCACCAGAGGGCAGTGTGGCCAGGGGCAGAGTCCACCACTAGTAGAGGGCTCTCAGGTGAACCAAATGAGGGAGCAGCCCGAGTTCCAGCCTGACAAATACTCAATCATACACAAACATAATCACACAGTCCCACCCTCATTCTCACACCCACTCTTTCAAAGACAGACAAAAAGAACGCCACACCCCACTCACAATCCCGATACACACTCTATACCCCCCAGGTCCAAGACACGTACCCACCTCCCTACAGAGGGCAGGCCATGTCCAAACCCAGGAGGTAAGCCCATTCATTCTGGGGTGTGGAAGAGCAGACAGCCAAGGCCCAGCCCGGGCCGCACCAGGCCAGCTGGTCAGCCCCCTGCCACAGCAAAGCAACACTCCCGACCACCCTGACACACCGCCAACGGCCAAGCGCACACCCCCAGCCGACCACCAGCCAAACCACGGCAGCCACCCCAGCCAGCAGGCTAACCATGCCAACCAGAGGCCACAATCCAAGAGCCCGAACCACTCCGGCGAAGACAGACCACCAGCCTTAGCCCACGGCACCCCTCCAGGACCCCACCAGATGGTCCGCCCCTAACTGAACCCCCCCCCAAAATGGCCATCACAGAGCGGGGTAGTTCAAGAAAAAACAAAACAAAAATCAACATCATCTTGCTGCTGATGGAGTCACTGTGCATCGTTCAACTATTCAGCACACTTTTCACAAGGAGATGCTGTATGTGAGAGTGATGCAGAGGAAGCCTTTTCTCC
>NW_013954883.1:7775-9293 GCF_001266775.1 Austrofundulus limnaeus
GTCATTACCTATTCAGAATGCCACCAAGTTTAACATAAGCATGTCAATTATTTATTCAGCTAGGAGCGCAGCCACAAGTTTAGGCCACAGCTGAAATCTGATTGGACCCCTGAAGTTCCCCTGTCCTGTCACTATCTGTCCTTGGCCTGAGAGCAATGCTGGATGCAGTTCCATGTCCAAGTGTGTCAGATAGAAAAACCTGGCATGATGCCTTACCTGGGGCGTTGTCAGAGGAGATCATGGTTATTTGGTCATGACAACCCAGCTGAGTTGTGCTCCATGCCTCTTTTGGTTCTGTGAGGCTGACTTCTGTTGAGGTGGCAGAACACAGACATACTCAAGAAGTTCAGAAACAGATTAATTTATTTGGACAAAAAATATGTTGGCATAACGGCTGAAGACACAATGAAGTTTACACTTTGGAAAACCAGACCATGACATAGAAGCCAATATTACACAGCAGAGGTGGTGATGGCAGCAGACTGAATTTATAAAGTGGAAGCAGCTGGGTTGATTGCTGATTGGGGACAGGTGAGGCAAGTTGACAGGAAGAGTATTGAGGGTGAATTAGAAATGGCAAAAATAACTCAGSGAAGCTAATCTGGAATTATCACAGTGAGAAAATGAACCCAAGAATACTAAGAAAAAAGCCCGAACAA
Organism: Austrofundulus limnaeus; assembly: GCF_001266775.1. Taxonomy (NCBI): domain Eukaryota; kingdom Metazoa; phylum Chordata; class Actinopteri; order Cyprinodontiformes; family Rivulidae; genus Austrofundulus; species Austrofundulus limnaeus. The sequence continues at coordinate 8,435 of NW_013954883.1, forward strand.
TGAAAGTACAAGCTAAAAAAACAGTTTATGACAGTTTTTTTCTTCCTGTAAGCTCACATCTGTGTGGAAAGGCAGGCTTCATCCATGGTTTATGAACTGTCAGAGGGAGCATAAAGCATACTGATCTGTGTGACCTGTTCATGGAACTGTTTCATGAAATCCCCGGTGCTGTGAGACTTTTATGTTGTAAAAAGTTTAAATATGAGCTGATCTCAAGTGAAGGAGTTTCAGTATGTGGGAGTCTTATTCAAAAGAATGGAGCAGGAGATGGATCAAYGGATCATGACCTCATCTGTAAGAATGAGGTTGTTGTTCCAGTCTGTCATGGTGAAGAAAAAGTTGAGCCTGTAGCCAAAGCTGTCACTGTTGTGTGAGGATCGAGACCAGAATGCAGACTCACATGGATCACTAAAGGATAAACTAGACATATTTGTTTTAACAAAACAAAAAGCTGGCATGTCTGCAAAGCAGGAAAACACAGAGGAGCCCAAGAAGAACGGAGACATGACCACCAGATGTTTTGGCTCTACCCAAGGATAAAGAYGCCAAACCTGTTCACCTCACCACAGATTTACACTGCAGGAAGACCTGCTTCTGTCACAGGAGCCATTAAAATTCTTAAATCTTTATTTTTTCAGTGATTTTTGGTCAACCATGGCACAAAAATGTCTGWGCTGATCGRCAWGGAATTTGGCAGGACTGTAGTATGGCATTACACTTGTGTCATCAGCTTGTGTGCAGTAACACTGAGAGCAGATATCAAAATGAACAAACAATACTTTGAACCATGTGTGTTGAAACACACACACACACACACACACACACACACACACACACACACACACACACACACACACAC
>NW_013954883.1:10293-16658 GCF_001266775.1 Austrofundulus limnaeus
CACACACACACACACACACACACACACACACACACACCGCACCACACCGCATCCCACCTCACTCTTGGGTTTTTTGAAAAGTTGGCAGCCCTGAGTTAGGGTGTGCATAAATACAAGTATATTTAGTTTCAGATTGTTTTATCTTCCACTAACTTCACCACATGCTGCTGGTAGCTTTAATAATGGGAACCTTGTCTTTGCTGATAACCATATGGCCTTTATTTAGGAGATAATCGTTTTCATGGGTGAAGTTCAAGTAACCTGCATGACTGTAGAGGATAATCTGGCCTGGCTTGTGTGTGGGRTGTGTTTTCCTTTGAAGTGGATAACCACCAGTCTTTGAAGTGGGTGCCTGTTTGTGAGTACTTCACAGCTGTAAAGAAGGATGATTGGAACTATGAGACATCTTTCTTTTCTTCCTTTTCCTCTAGCTCTCCAACTCCTCTCTACCAAAACTGAAAGTTGTAATTATATCTGGCAATCGATTTCACCACACACTCAAAAACACATTGTTGAATTTACTTAACCATGTCAACAATTTCACACAACTGAACTGAGTAAGTGTAAAAAGACTTTATTTTAAAACAAAACGTTAAAGTTGCTTCATACTTGGCCTCAATTGGCTTCATCTGACTATCTCTAGTTACATTACAACTATCTAAAAATACTAGGGAAATCTACATTTTCACTATCCTTAACTGTAATTTAAGAAAACTGCATTTACATTTTTAATGGGTCAGAAAAACATCTTAAAATATCTTAAAAGAAACTTTGACTAGTTTAAATGCTTTTCAAGTTATTCAAAATGACGTCACCTGATTTGTCATTTGAATAGAATAGAATAGAATAGAATAGAATAGAATAGAATAGAATAGAATAGAATAGAAATCTTTTTTGTCTGTCCTGAATGGTGACAGAAATTTTCCTTTAACAGGGCTCTAACAACAGCATCCTTGCATAAAGAAACACTCAAAATAAACATAAAACAAAAATTAAAACACATAAAAGGGACTGTTAAAATAAATTAAAATACAGTTCTTGTTTTAAACTATTCATTCTGCCTGATGGCAGCAGATGAGACCTGGACCCAGATCTGAGACCTGGCAGCCAAGTGCGTTATGTCCACATGTCAGGCTGTGTTCAGTTCTCAAAACAACATCATGTAAGGCTGTTYCTGTAGAAAGCCCTGCCTAAAGGCCCTGTCACACCAGACAACTTGTGCCAACTTATTAACATTTTAAAGACATCTACATTGAAGATGGAATTGAAAAAAATCAACAGGAAGCTTATTTTTGGTGTGTACATAATGCAATTCTGACAAATTTATCAAATATATAACTTTTATTAGCTATTTAGACATAAAATATTTCATAAGTGTGCATAAGTTTAGTGTGACAGGGCTTTAATATGCATGCTGTTTAAGACAAAAGTATTTGCCCCTTATCTGACCACAAATCACAAGTTTTTTTCATCACAGACTACACTTTAGAATACAATTTTATTCATTTGAAGTTCAGCATTTATTCAGTTCTTGGCTGAGACTGTTTTAAGTAGCTTTAGTTTCACAGTTTAGCTCTGGGCAAAAGTGCCAAATAAACTTTGCTCAGTCTCAGTTTCCACCACCTCAGAGAAGTTCTTTATGGAAGGATTTTGCTTCCTGTTGGTGACTGACCTGAGGGGACGTCGGCATCACTCAGGCAAGATGACAGGTTCACCGACACATACTGAACCAAACAAAGTATTCTTTTTCATCCTTTATCTGACTTGACTTTTTGTCTCTGGGTCAGCAATATATGGCCTGAGGACAGCTAATAGCACTTTTTGCATTAAAAAACTGTATGCTCATGTTTTTATGCAGCTTTGAGTCACTGTTGAGTTWGTCTTTTTCTGCAAATATTGGTCTTTTTGAACTGATGCTGAGGTGAATCTGAAACGGATCAGAGAAACTTGGAACTTCTTCATAAATAATATTAAACTGGTCAATTTGAAACTAGTTCTTGTGGCAAATAAAAAGTTTTTTTTTCTGTCACACTGCACTACTTGTTTCCAAAGTATTCACAAAAGGTTATTAGATTTTTTTATTTTAGCATTACAAAAAAGGAAAAAAATATATTTAGTKGTTTACAAAGCTACAGCATCCAACACTGAAAGATTTGAAAACAGCATGGAGATAATATTTACCAGCATTAACCTGAAAGTTATATTAATTTGTGGATATTTCAGTATTGATGTAAAAGGGGACCTATTATGCAAAATTCACTTTTTAAAGTTTTTTTTTACTCAACTTTGGGTATTTACTTCTTAAAAACRGTCCTTGGACTAAAAAAATGCACCCAGGGACATATTTCCTGTAAATAAATGTATTTTTCAAGTATATTAATGACAAGTTTTCTATTTCCTATGGCTTGTGAYGTCACAAGCCATACGACAACCCACCGCAACCTGCATTCAGCCCCTCAAGTATGTCTCACGTTTCAACCCAGCGGAGGCAGTCTGAAGCCGACGTACTGTCCTTGGCGGTCCGGAAACTCGAGACGAATACGCAGGACGACACATGAGGGGATAACTACTCTTATCCGGTGGCCAASAAATCCCCAACACCAACTTACGAAGCTTCTACAGGCCACGAATCTATAACGACTGAATGAAAAATATTATTAGTTTGTGTAATAAAAATAGTTTTTTTAATGTGATGTTTTTATTTCCTATTGCTTCATATCAATAATAGATATTTTTTAATTTTTGTTGCATTTTATAAAACTATTATGCTATACACTTTTTGATCTATGTCCATAAAAAGTGAAAAAGATCTATGTTGTAATTGTTATGATTTTTGCCTGCCTGCCCAATCCTGCCTCTGTTTTTGTTGTTTAACTTACCAGGTTATCAGATTCAATGCTGAAAAAAGTGGTGGTAGATAGCCAAGGGAAGCTTCAAAGGGAGATAAGCCAGTAGCAGAGGATGTATGGGTGTTGTGGGCGTATTCAACCCATGGGAGATGTTTGCACCATGAAGAGGGATTATGGTTGATTACACACCTTAGGGCAACTTCCAGCTCCTGGTTACATCTCTCTGTCTGCCCGTTGGGACTGTGGGTGATAACCAGAAGTGAGACTCAGAGGCACCCAGAGCTTTGCAGAATTTCTTCCAGACTTGATAGATGAATTGCAGGCCCTAATCAGAGACGATGTCCGTAGGAATGCCATGGATGCAGAAAACATGATAAACCAGGAGTTGAGCTGTCTCAAATGCAGATGGAAGCATAGATACTGAAACAAAAGGAGCTGCTTTGGAAAATCTGTCAATAAAAGGTAAGGATAACAGTATTACCTTCAGACGGAGAGAGGCCAGTAATGAAATCAATGGATATGAGACCAGGGATGACCAGGAGTTGGTACAGGTTCGAGAAAGCCAGCAGGGGGTTGATTGGTATTCGTTTCGTGCACATGTGGGACAGGCTGCAATAAACTCTTTGATATCATGAGTCATAGTTGGCCACCAGAAATATCTCTTAGTGAAAATAGCCATATGAGTGATCCCAGGGTGGCAAGTGAGTTTTTGGTTATACATCCAGTCCAGGACTTTGCTGATGATGGAGTTAGTAACAAACATCTTACCGACTGGATCTGTTCCTGGGTCAGGTTCAGATTTCTGAGCTTCCTTGATGTCTCTTTCGATGGTCCAGGTGAGGGCGCCCACAATGCTTGTATCTGGGAGGATGGGGGTTTCAGTCTTGAATTTGTCAGAATGTGAGAACTGGTGAGAGAGGGCATCTGGTTTGAAGTTCTTAGAACTGGGTCTGTAAGTAATAGAAAAATTAAATCAAGCAAAAATAACAGAGAAAAACAAGCTTGTCTAGGRTTGAGTCTTTTAGCATTTTGGATGTATGAAAGGTTTTTGTGATCAGTCCTTATGAGGAATGGAATTTCAGTACTCTCTAGCCAATGTTGCCATTCCTCAAGAGCCTTCTTAATGGCTAGAAGTTCACGGTTGCCCACGTCATWGTTTTGTTCTGCAGAAGAAAGGTGATGGGAAAAGAAGGCACAGGGATGTATCTTGTTGTCCACAGAGGATTGTTGAGATAATATGGCTCCTACCCCAATGTCAGAAGCATCGACCTCCACAATAAACTGTTTGTGTGGAACTGGGTGAGCCAAAATGGGAGCTGAAGAAAACAAAGCTTTTAACTCACCAAATGCTTTTTCAGCCTCAGGGGTCCAATGAAAGGTTCTCAGGGAGGAGGTAAGTTGAATAATGGGTGCAACAACTTTGCCGTAATGCATCTCAGGAAGTTGGAAGAGAGACGAAATGTTTCATTAAAGAAGAACCCGTCCAGAGGACCTATACAATTTTTTTCCTTTTAACTTTGCCGTAGTTTTTGATAAACCTTCTGTAGAAGTTAGCAAATCCCAAAAATCATTGGAGCTGCCTGCGGTCCGTAGGAGTAGGCCATTCTGCCACTGCCTTTGTCTTTTCTGGGTCAGTCCTGCATTTGCCTGCTTCAAAAATAAACCCCAAAATAGACACAGATGTGACACTGAACTCAAATTTTTCTGCTTTAATAAAAAGCTGATTTTCACAGAGTCTTTGGAGAACAGTCCTGACGTGGTGGTGATGTTATTCTGGGTTCTGAGAAAAAATCTAAATGTCATCCAAATTAACAAAAATGAAGATGTTAAGGAAGTCATGAAGAACATCATTAATGAGTGCTTGGAAAACAGCTGGTGCATTAGTTAGCCAAAATGGCATGACCAAAGACTCGAAATATCTAAAGTGGGTTTTGAAATCTGTTTTCCATTCATCGCCATCACGGATCCTGACCAGGTGATTTGCATTGCACAGATCGAATTTAGTGAAGATATTTGCAGAATGTAGTTGCTTGTGTATTGAGTCAATAAGTAGTAGTGGATATTTATTTTTTATGGTAATCTGAATTAATCCTCTGTAATCAATACATGGTCATAATGTTCCGCCTTTCTTACCCACGAAGAAGAAGCCGGCACCAACAGGGGACGTAGATGGACGAATGATCCCAGACGTTAAATAGTCCTCAATGTACTCTCTCACTGCCTCCTTCTGCTACTAGAGTGTTGTTATAATAATAATAATAATAATAATAATAATAATAATAATAATAATAATAATAATAATAATAATAATAATAATAATAATAATAATAATAATAATAATAATAATGCATTTTATTTATAAAGCACCTTTCAGGACACCCAAGGATGCTGTACAATAGAAAAGAAACAACTGTAAATACATAGAGTGATAGAGTAGTGTGGCAGAAACATAGAAATGTGGAGTGCATAACAGTCATGTAAAGAAATATAAAAAATTGAAAAGTTGAACAATAGGGTTGTGGGGAAGAAACAGAAATGAGGACTACAAAACAGTCATATATTGAGGTACAGTCAGAGTTAACAGTAGGCTAATCTGAAAAGATGTACTCCAAACATAATTTCATTGCCTTTTTTGACAATGACAATAAACTCTTGAATCTTGAATCTGAATCTTCTCTGGACCAGACAGGTTATAGACTCTGCTGGAGAATAATGGAGCTCCTGGAAGAAGATCAACAGGACAATCATAGGGGTGATGTGGAGGTAGAAAAACTTGAYGAATTTTTTGTTGGAACTATAATTTTTAAAAGAGAAAATTTTTTGCTTCACAGAGTTCTCAGTTTGGGTTACTGTTTGGATTGTACTGTTTCATCTTTTGGAATACCTCAAGATCAAAGATATTTTGGGGTTCCCATTTTGTGTTGCATCTCATCACTTTTGTCAGGTGATGATCTGCAAAAAGTGGGACTGTAATGTCACCTAGGGGTGGAATAAACGTTCCACCTGGCTTTTACCCTGATCTCAGAAGACCTCCTTTAAGGAGACAGAACTTTGTTCTAAAGTCATGACATGTTTTCTTAAACAGTAAAGAGGCATTTTATTTTTTTTCTTTAATCAAGATAAGAAACAAAATAATACTGTTCTTTATATTTTGATTTATATTTTCTCCTAACTAAAAGTTTTCATTTTATAAATCAAGATTACATAATTAAATAAATGACAAGCTATTTTCTTTCATTATAATTCAGAAAAAGAAAAAACACAAAAAGCTATTGTTCCAATATTTCTTTTTGTTTATGCAAATAAGTGTTTTAATCAACTGTTATTTGACAATAAGGTGATATGTCCTGATGCATCTCAGTAATCCAGGTAAAAATCAAAGGAAAAAAAATTGTATAGGTCCTCTGGACGGGTTCTTCTTTAATGAAACGTTTCGTCTCTCTTCCAAGAGACTTCTTCAGTCTGAGAGTTTCAGACTGAAACTCTCAGACTGAAGAAGTCTCTTGGAAGAGAGAC
>NW_013954883.1:17658-23354 GCF_001266775.1 Austrofundulus limnaeus
GTGGTGGGGTGGGAGGGTGTAGCGGTGTGTGACCGCTTCTCTTCTGAATAAATGAAAACTATGTAACACAGGTGTTTACACTGAAATTAAAAATATTTGACCAAAGAAAAACCGGAGCAGGACTAAAGAGAGATGAATATGATTTAGTTTTTTATTTCTGTGACTGTAACGACCCACAGGAGACACAACATTAMCAACAGTTATTTCATTCCATTCTTTGGCTTTAGCTGGTCCTTTAATTCCACAGCTGATGCTGCTAAAAATGACAGATTTTCTTTTCTTCAATCTCTGAACGCGTAAAGTTCTTCTTTGTAGTTTTCGCTGTCATTTTCATGAATGRAYACTTCCTGCTATCTGAGGYAGGAAACACGCCTTATATGGTGTTTTTAGGGTGGTAATTATGCTAATCTCTCCACTTGCACGAGCAGCTGGATACGAACAGGTGGAATTCTTCATGTTTACGCTGCTCATTTACACACTTTTCCTGAAGATAGAAGTTTGTTTAATCTGATGTGGCATGTTCGTAYGAACMCTTCGTACGAACAAAAGTAAGAGAAATTTAGGATAAGAACACGAACATGTTCTTGCATGAGTCCCATTGTTTTGATTGGTTGATTGGTCTCTGTGATCTAAAGTTAGTGTTCTTAATTAATATTACAGTCTGTGCTCTTTAGTTGGTTAACATTAAAATGATTGTGCTAGCGAGTTTCACTGAGATGCCGGACACCAGGGAAGTTTTAAGGATTTTATTAAAATAGAAGCAGCTGGACCGGGAACAGCACCTCACAGGGATCTGAAGCTCGACACAAGAGAGGATCAGGTTAGTGGCCAATTCATTCAAAGAAACTGATTTAGATAGAAAAACAGCCACTATCCTGCTTAGAGTCTGCAGGACCCGAGCAGAGCTCTTGAAAGACTTTAAGAGTCTTGGTCAGTATCCAGAGTTGTCACTTCCGGGTTTTGGACTTTGGCTTGGTCTGTTAGCTTGGGGTTTCTCCGTGAGGCGAGTTTCGGTCATACTCATGAGATCAGAGTTCAGAACCAGGTTAAGGGGAGCAGACTTAACTCATGGTTGGGGTACACAGGCAGAGGTTGAAGTCTAGAGATCAAATAGCTGGATGCGTCCTACAGGGAGCAAGGCAGGAGGCAGAGGTCCAGAGATGTGAGCGAGGGTCAAAACCAGGAGGTCTGAGTCTGAGACAGTACCACTGAGGGGTGAGGCAGGAGACGTGGAACCAGAGAACAGAAACAAGGTTGTAATGAGGAAGGCAAGACGAGACATGAGAGCTGGACAACTACTTGGTAAACCGTTCATTAATCTGGATCTGGAGCAGTGGTGGAGARGAGCTTAAATACAAGAGGGAACAGGTGAGAGGCATGAGGCTGAGTAAGAGTTCTGTGATGGAAGGGGTGAAACAATGAGCAGGTTACTTACTGATGGTGGAAAAACATGACTGAATTTGATCAAAAACAGAACACGGATGTAATTCATTACAAACATCATATTTTAGCAATAAATAAATTAGCTTAACATTGACGTGTGTGTATGTGAGGATGACTGGGAGATATGTTACCGAGCTAAAACATTGCCTCTGTACCCACACTGGTTCTTCAGAAAATCTACTATCCTGTCCGAAGATAAGGTTCAGTTTTATCTTGAGTTGCAATTTTCCAAAACTGATACTGTATAATGTTGCTGCTTTTTTATTATTATTACAACAAGTAGGTCATACAAGTAGGCTATGACGTTCCAGGGTGTAAACGGCATGAAGCTGTTGTGCTGACGTGCAGAAATGGTGTGGCAGAAWCGTAGAAGGTTCTTAAAGAGACAGAGGCCAATTTCAAGGTGTTTAGAAATGGCTATGATGTGAAGTCAAGTTTATTTTTATTCATACATATAAACGGCATTTTCATAGCAACTGGTGACATAGTTACTTGATTTCGGTTATAAAATTGAAYTATATGCCTGACAAACACATAATATTGGCCCATTATGAGTCTTAAACACAGCAGACTGGGACAAATGGACAAACTGAGACTAAGACTGGGAAACAATTCATATCCCCTCCATCAGATTTAACGTGACCAATTGGTCATTTGATGTGCTAAAAAAACACAATGAATTTGCCAAAATATGAGCCATTGAAATGTTTGCTTCATTAAATGAATAGTTTTTCCTGTATTTTCAATGTTGGTTGGTAAATACCAACACAAACAACACGTTTTAGGCTTTTATCTGGGTTATTTTTTCTTCTCCCTTTGGTGGTCTCCACAGCAGCTTATCTGTTTCCATCTCATTCAGTGTCCTCCTCAGTCACAAAACCCCCTTTCATATTACTCCTCACTACAACCATTAACTTTCTCTCTGAGATCTTTATTCATCATGATTTGTCCAGTACAGTATAACCATTATTCCTTATCTGCTGCTACTTAAACCATTTCTGTTTTGCCTATTTAACGTTTGAGTGTGTTTTGTCTTCATGTTCTGGGATAAAATTRAGAGTTATTGCTGGAGGTTGGTGGGAGCTTTGAACAATGTGTGAAGGCCATCCTGTTGTATAAATGGAGCTGTTGAGTTTATTGGAAAAGCAGCCTATTGATAAAACAAAGTCACACAGTGTACAGCATGCAGAGAGACAGAATCTGAGCAAGAGAGCAGTTTGTGGTGCAACATACAAACCAACCTGCATGCAGCAACAATACCATTGCTTTGCCTTGCCAGTGTCTCTTTGACATCCTTGTTTCTAATCATGTCCATTTAGTCAATCTCCATGAAAATCCTAATGTATTCTCTGCCACCTCCAGCTTCTTCAGTTGTTTTTAGTTAGTGCYACTGCTTCTCAAACATCTTTTATAGCAGGTCTCACTACCAGTTTGTAATTTTTTCTTTCACTCCTACAGCTTTCTTTCTGTTACATATCACCTCTGACACTTGTCTCCATCTACTACACCCTGAATGCTCACTCTTCATTTTTACTGTTTACTCCCTGATGCTTTATCCCAGGTACTTAAACTCACCCACCATCAACACCTTTACTGTTCCACCTGTCTGCYCCTCATTTTCACACACATGGATTTGAGTTTGCTTCAATTGACTTACTGGATGTTCTTCTCTCCAGAGCAGACCTTCACCTCCCCGGGCTCTAATTCACCTGCTTCGTTCTCTCATTACAGACTTCACCTGTCAGCCTGTTCATCATCACTGCAAACAGGAAGGGGCTCAGAGCTCATTCTTGATGTAATCCCACACCCACCTTTAACCTACCTGTCACTCCTACCCATCACCACTGTCTCCACGTCCTTGTACATGTCCTGTACAATCGTCAGTTCCATCACTACATTCTCAAATATTAGCATAGTTCCTCTCTTGGCACCCTATTGTCAAGGGCAGCAAATGTTCTGTCTCATCATTGGGGGAAGCAGAGTAAACAAGGTTTATTAAGAGCAACTTTGGGGGGAGCTGCTTAAGATACAGTTAAAGGTACTTTTGTAAAATTAAAATTAAACTTTCATTATTGTATTCACCAAGTAGACAAGTTGCAGAAACTAAACTTAAAAGAGCTCCAAACATCTTTCTCTACCTATTCAGTGCCAATATTTTGTCCCTCTAAAGCATGTTTCATCAGCTTCTGGGTCATGTGGTCATGCAACTTACAACATGAGCTTATTCTCTTTTTTTGTGTCACTTCAGTAGAAAACAAAACCAAAAATTAGTTTAGTTTATTTATTTCTTCATCATCAGTGACTTTTTTAAGTTAAGAGAAAATAGAGACAGAGAGAAAAACAGAGAGAGAAGTAATTAGAAAGATAGAAAGACTGAAATAGCGATTAGGATTATATTAAATATACACCAACAAAACACAGGACCACACACCCAACATCTGTCCGCTCACCTGAAAAATAAATGGATAAATACNCACAAAATAATAAATGGATTTTAATAAAACCCTCAGAAAATCAAATGAACACAGACACAAAAAGTGACACTACTTTTTATAGAGGTGAGCAATAATAAAGTGTGAAATTTAACTTTTATTCCAATATTTCAGCAACTGGAAAACMATAAGTTATATTATATAAGTCATATAATCTTACCCTGACAGCTGTAAAATAAGCCAAAATGTAAGTTTTTGTAACATCAAACGTTACTCAAAGCACAGAAGGGCAAAAGCAGAGTTATTCTGAAACACTTTGATTTAAGGGGAGTGAGTGAAGAAAAGAAAAGAAAGCCTGTACAGGTCAGATATGAGGTGTGGATTAAACCACAGTGGATAACAGAAGGTGAAATAGATAAGGTGGCCGATGGAACTGGAACATATTAGCATCAGTCTGAAACAAGGCCATCAGAAAAGAACAAATTGAAGAAAAGTAGACTGAGAGGAAAGAAAACTACTGGGAGACAGAGCATCTGCCASAGAGCAGAGAAAATTCTGAACCTGATAGATCAAAGCTGAGAATAAACAGACTGGCACTGTTTGATTGTCCTCTCTGCTGTCAGTGCAGTGTTTCACCTGGAAACCTTCAAGTAATTAAAGACAAYCAAACCATGCTGAAGTGAAACCAAAGAACCACGAATCTGGATTTTTTAAATCTTTTTTCAAGGTTTAGACAAACAAATTTCATGCCAGATAAGGAGAAGTGATAAAACCACTGCTCCACGAAATCTGTTTTCTATGAAAAAAAAGGTTTCCTACAATAAAAGCTTTCCTATAGTATGTATTGCACTGAGTRTACACACTTAAAAAAATAAACTGTCAAAGGTATTTCTTTTTATTGCCTTCTACAGGTACTGTGAGCATATTGTGGAAAATAGTTTAGTTTTCCTCCAGCTCACTCAAAGATCGTAAGTCACACTTGTGGAAATGGAAGCAAATAAGTGATAAATAAAAACTGAAGATTTGGGATCTGGCAAAAATAAAGTTATACAACTTTATCTGGTGAAAAAGTTTAAATTAAAATGTACTGCAGAGGAAAGTATTCTAAAAAATGCAGATTAAATAGAACCAGAGCAGAACAGAAGCAAACAAAAAACTTGATCAGAAAAGGTTAAAATACTTTAAAATTAAGGTTATAGCAGAAAAAAATGAAATGTTTTGGAGTTTACATCTCACAGAGCTGTGACTGTTAGAGACAAGTTGGTGACTCAAAATTGGCAAAATTTCAGTTGCAATCTCAATGAATTCTGAGTGTTTATAATAAAGTCAACAAGCTGCACCATCACATTTTGATTGGCCAGATTTAAAAATCACAACCTACTTTGTGTGTATGACTTACAAAGTGAAATTCTTGGTTATGCATGTTATTTTGTTTTCTTGTGCCAGTTTGACCCACACTGGCAGCTGCAGCCAAGTTTATGATTTAACTTACTGGACTACACTTTTTTTAGATAAAGACAGGCAGATTTGGTTATGATTWATTTTTGCCAAGATCAGACCTGATTGGTATTCAGGAAAGGGAGTTGAATCCATCAACTGGCTTGAAGCGAATCAACCAGGCTGCACAAAGTGTAATTATGTCAGACACAAGCCTGTAATAAACAGGAAGCAGGAGTCGCAAACTCAGGACAACAGAGAGGTTATCAGGATTGTGTTGCTGCTGTCAGGAAAGTTGTACTTATTCTGTCATATCAACTAGTTTTGGTGATGTTACATGCTGTCTGGAGACATAGAGAAAGAAATTTTAAAAATTTGGTTTAC
>NW_013954884.1:0-344 GCF_001266775.1 Austrofundulus limnaeus
GAAGATGAAGGACGAATAATACCAGCCTTGAGGGAGTCAGAAATGTAGGATTGCATGGCCTCGTTTTCTGGTTGAGTCTGGGGAAACAGGCGGCCTCTAGGAGGTGTGGATCCAGGTAGTAAATTTATGGTGCAGTCATAAGGTCGATGTGGGGGTAAGGATGTGGCCAAACTTTTACTAAAAACTTGTTTAAGGTCATGGTAGCACTGGGGAACATGAGACAGATCGGGAGACACCTCTTTTATTGATTTCTTAGTGGGGGGTGTAATAGCAGACTTAAGACAATTTGTTAGGCAAAAATCAGACCAACCTAAAATGTTATTAGACCTCCAGTCAATTTGAGG
>NW_013954884.1:3951-9832 GCF_001266775.1 Austrofundulus limnaeus
TCAATGTTTTACTTGTCTGAATCATATTTGCAAATGTTTTTAACTTGAAGCAATTCATTTTTCTTTCAGTTATGTTTTAAACAGTACTCATCAGATAATTTAAATGGGTCACGAAATGTGTTGTTCTGAACCACACAGCAGCAGCAAATAATCTTTGTTTTGTTTCAAGAGGCACAGCGAGCTCTGAAACTAACACTTTCCTTGATAATTTCTTTTCTAATCTAACCTTCTGGAGGGCGGACCATAGATTCTCTAAGCTTTTAGGAACTAACAGTTTCCGCCCGTCTAGCGCACACGAGAAAAGACAGAGAGTAAAGGTGACTGACCGCCGTCAGTCACTGTGACAGCTAGATTCTCTCCGGGGAATCAAAAGCTGAAAACTGTGTCAGGTTTGGCCCCTTCACGCCAACGGAGAAACCTCACAGTGTGGAAAACCACGCCTGTTTTATCTACTTTCAGAAACTCTCCAGACGGAAGTTTTATTTATAACCTGGGTTCCAGTCGAGACCTCGTCTTCTGGTTACGGCTGACGTGGACGTAAACGAGTCAAAGAGCACGCCTTGGGGTCCCCTGTTCGACGGTCTAAAGACAGATTCTCCAGCAGCACCCTCATCTACCTGGCAGGTGACAGAACATCATCTCAAGGTAAAAGCTGGCTGTGTGTGACGTCGAGGTCTGACCAAAGCTGAGGACAGAATGCTTCGCCCTTCTGGTTAAAACCCACATTATTTTAGGTAAAGTGTAGAAAAGCTAACACCTTTCTTCAACCTTTTTCTTAACCTTGCCTTGCCAACTCCTAAGATAAACAGTCTCAAATGTCTGGTATTTAACATCTAAGCTGACATTTGTGTTTCTATTTAAGTGTAGTTAACAATTAAGAAGTTAAAAGCTTGTTATTGTTGGTCCCAAAACTTTTTATAGGAAACTAATTGTTCACAATCAGGTGTACTCTATAKTCAATTTTGTATGATTTGTAAAATAAATGATCACATACTATGGTTCAAATCAACATTCACTGACTGAGAGTTACTTTTTGTGTCCATTCATTCTTGCACTAAAGAAATGTTTATCCAAACATTTAAAGAGATCCTTGCTAATTAAATTACTCTTATAACCTTGTTATAAGAAGTGTAAGCTGACCCTTACAAATGGTGGAGAATGTGTCCTTTTAATAGTGGAGAATGCGTCCTTTTAATGGTGAAGAATACGTTCCTTTTAATGGTGGAGAATGCGTCCTATCTTTTCAAAGGATAAATATTTCTGTCCGTGCAAAATATTGAATGTGTTAAACTGCTGGTTGGCATTGTGTTTTATGTCATTTCTGAATGACTCATAATAGCAAATTGTCTTGGCTGATGGTGTTCAGAAAAATACAAGTTACTGCAGGCTTGTTTTCTGTCATTACAGTACAAAAACTTTGCTATTAATAAATAAAACTTTCAAAAAAAGTTGCATATCTATGTGTGAGCTGTCAGTAAGCTGTCACGCAGCAGCTGTAATCTGTCTCAGTGAAGCTGAAGATGTGTTCTTTAAAACTAAGCTTAAAAAGCTTTTTTATCTAAACTGTGCTAGAAGGCGAGTTTATGATTATTGCATGCATTTTGTATAAAGGACAATGTCATGGACTAATTATTTATCTGTTTCCCTTGACACTGTCTATCGCTGTATCTTTCCGATAGCTCATAACACTCTCGTTGCCTGGAAAACGGGACTCCACAATGGACTGGTGGGAGTCTGTGATTGGCTGGACAGTACATTTGGCGATCTGTGATTGGTTGTAAACTGTCACATGGTGTTGACACAATGTATATTATTGGCTGTGTTCTGCTGACAACTCTAGTAGGAAGTAGACATAACCTTCCTGATTCAGTTCTGTTTGTTTCTTGCTCATTAATTAAACCATATTTGATTTTCATATGCGCAGACTCTCCTGGTATTATTCCAATGTGTTTCTGCTCTTGGCACGACAGAATTTTGGCGTTGTCATTATGAAGCTTCAAGGACCATGGGACGGCTCACAGCGGCCGAATGTCTGTCTCGGACGTTCGCCGGAACATGGAGGCAGCAGTGGCTGACCTGGGTTTTGTCTGCTGTTTCAACTCCGGGTTTTGTGAGTCTGTCATGCATCGACCGCTGTGGGGGGTGCTTCGGGACTGGAGCTATAAAGAACCTGACTGTCAACAGAAACACGGTGAGCTAATATTTTCATGCTAAACAGCTGCGGCTAATATTTCGGCCCGCACACATTGAAATTATAATTTTTAGACGCCGATCTGGTCTTTCTGAGGCTTTAATGGCGCTACACAGTAAAAAATGAAGTGTAATTTTAACACCTACAGAGTTTAATTTAAATCTGTTTCATATAATATTTGGTCCCACTCAAAATTAGAGTAAAATGTACTCTACAGTCAGTGTAATCTTTTCAGAGTTAATTTTACTCATTTTAGTGTCAAAATCAACAATGAATTGAGTAAAATTATTTAACACTATAGCTCATTAACACTCTATAGAGTAATATTGTTATTGTTATGGAGTTAACTTTACATTACATTTTATTTAAAAAGTACACTTTATTGTGTAATACTAACATTATTTTTTGTATTCTTTTTTACACAGAGTGAGTCAGAGTACACAAAGTCCTGCACCCTATCTTAGAGTTAAAATCAACTCTTGAAGTGTTGCATTAACACTGGTCATTAGTTGGCAAATCAGCACAAAAGTGTGACCCTTCACACACCAGGAAGTAGCTCTCACTCATGGTGTCGACTTATGGCAAAAAACACAAAACTTAAACTTGAAAAACTAAACAACCTGAACAAGAAAACTAACCAGAAAAACAAATTTTTACACACAGGAACATTTTTAATAGTCTTAGACATGCAAACACATCATTTCTACAAGATTACCCAGCATCCCTTGCTGAGAAATTTCTGGTCCACGAGGAAGAGGGCGGGGCTTTTCAGAATACTTCTTTCAACACTGCATTGTGTTCTATAACGACACKGTTAAGTGTTAATCAAGACTTAACAGTGGGCGGAGCTTATTTAACACTGTCCAGAGTTGAGACAACACTGATGAAATCAACTCTGTGAATTAACACCAACACTGGACGTCAGTTTACTCAGAAAGTGTTAAAATAACACTTGGGGAGCTGAAATTAACTCTGAAAAGTTTAACACTGCAAATTTAACACTCAGGTTTTTACTGTGTAGCTGAGTGTAGATTATGGGAGCGTTTTTATTCCATTTGTCGAGTTTAAAAAGCAGGGAGCTCAGTTTTCTGTTTTTATGTAGCCAAGGATGACAGCTGTGTTATCTCTGGTGAGCGTAGGCAGGTAAGATATGTTTTAACTGCCGAGGGAAAATGTTGTTTTTCCATCTTGTTTCTCATTTGAGGAGACATTATGTAGGCTAGAGGTCATTCAAAGTAACCGCGGTTCTGACATCTCGTTATAGAATGTCGTAAGTAAGGCGCTGAGCCTGAGTATTCAGCCTCAGAAATGGGACCAGAAAGGTTTTCATTTTGAGTACAGGCCACGAAAAACAAAGATGGCGCTGACTGCCATGGGGACGTGTCTGCGGATATGGGGAGTCTTTATAAGTTGGTTTTCCGGGACCAATTTGACTTAAAGCTTAAATCAAGAAGAATGATAAACGTTTTGTTTGTATGTGAAACATTTTTATTAACATAGGTTTTAGTTATATTTAATGGAGCGCATTTTGGGCTCTGCTGTTTTCAGCCGCGCAGCGCCACCTCCTGGTTGGTGCGGCTGGGTCGGGGTGGTTTTGGCCAGGGCCCGGTCATCCCCCCCACTGCCGTAAGCCGTGTGTTGAAAGGGAGGGTGCGCGCGGGGCAGCAGACCACCCATTTTGTTTTGTTTTTTCATAATCACCATGATCATCCATTTTAGTGATTGAAGGAAGGATGGACAGCTGCAGAATTCCCCTATAATCTGCGAAATCTAAGCAAAGAATCTCACTCATCTAAACATTTGACGAGCACTAAAATTGTTACACCTAACAGGTTTTTTTTTAATGAAAATGCCATGAGATGGATCACTGTTAAGTTTTAGCCTTTTAGTTACACAGAAGATTTTAATCTTGAGCGTCTTTTCAATAATTAAACTTGATCGCTGTGACCTTAATTAGATTTGTTCATTGACAAAATGTAAATTGTGCAGGCCAGAGCAACAGATGCTTTGTGTACAGGTCAGCAGCTGTTTCTACACTTTGAAAAAAAAAAGATTCAGTCGTTCTGTGTGAATCATATCATTAAAGGTCATCAGCCGTGACTTTTGATTCCATCTATCATGCTGTGAAACTGGTAAATATGAAACATTTTTTGTGTTTATAAGAGGACATGTTAAAATGATGTTTAATGCACAAAAAACATGACATTGTGTATACATGAATAAGGCTTCATACATGCCATTTAAATATATAAACAAAGTATTTCTAACTTTTTGGAAGCAAGAGAGAAGAAAAAAGGTGATTTTTACTTTTTTTCTTTTGTTTTGTTTATTTTTGGATTGTCTATCTGAAGTTTTGTTTTACGAAGGAGCAGCATTTAAAGGGCATGGGGAAAAAAGGAAGAGTGTTAAAATGCCTGACATTTTATCAAGAAGCTGTTTTGAATGACTAGAACTGTTTCATTAATAATATCTTTTTTTGTTTTTTGTGTGTGTGCTGTTTTTATGTGACGGGTGAGTTGTCCTGATGGTCCTCTGCTTTTTCTGGGTCCACTCCCAACCGCCAAGACCCGAGAACTGGACTGATGGACAATGGACAGCGTTTGCTGAGGACAGCACTGAGATGTCAAGGCCAAGATCCAGGACAAGGAAGGCATCCCTCCTGACCAGCAGAAGCTGATCTTCACCAGCAAGCAGCTTGAAGATGGCCACACCCTGTCCAACTACAACGTCCAGGTGTCAACCTTTCACCTGGTCCTGCGTCTGAGGGGTGGCATGCAGATCTTTGTCAAGGACCCACACTGGCAAGACCATCACCCTGAGGGTGGAGCCTAGTGACACCATTGAGAAGTGACGGCCAGCGCTGAAGAAGATCATCCACAAACCCAGCACCATGACGACGAGATAATGTGTGCCACGTCTGCCGTGTTTGCCTAACACTGATCCAACCTAAAAAAACCTCCCACCCACACCCTGCAACAATTCTTTCAACATGCATCAGCAGCAAAAGACTTTAAGAACCGGGTGACTGTTATCTGTCCAGCTGCGGAAGAGACTGTGTGAAAGTTGAATCAAAGCTTCAAAGTCAGAGTCTCAGAGCCAACAACTGGTTACCACTTTTTCAGCACCCCTTCGTCAAATGAATCAGCCTGACGTTGAATAAGTTTGACTTTGCTGTTTTCTGGCAAGCCGTGTCATCAGCCAGCATGAGTGACCATCACCAGACTGTTGGGAAGAAGAGAGACAGTGGGGTGGAGCGGAGTTTCTCTGGGAGGGCTTTCCACGGCATAATGTGTACACCTGTGATCGCCGGGGCGGTTTCTGGGATCTAAGTTCAACCGCGGACGAAGTGATGACCACGATCGGGCCGGGTTTCTGGTGGGGAGGAGTGGGCACAGATTGAGTCAGACGGCCAGCACCCCCTCATGGAGAAGAGATGAGTAAACACACACTCACAAAATAGCATATGTTCTGTGAATGAAACTTTTCCTTTCTTTTGTCAAGCAAGCCCATAGCTAATCTGATATTATGAACTTTGACAAAGTATAATGTTGACCAAGACTATCTGGCATTATTTTTGAAAAATATTTTTTATGAGTGTAGAGGTTTTTCCTATAACCCTTTTGTTTCTGTGTTTTTGTTTTCTATGAGGAGATGGCTCTGCCCTCCGGTGCGTCTGGGCGGCCCTCCCAA
>NW_013954884.1:9964-12466 GCF_001266775.1 Austrofundulus limnaeus
GGGGGGGGGGGGGGGGGGGGGGGGGGGGGGGGGGTGCAGATGGGTCGGGGGACAGTCAGTCCAGATTGGCACCCTCCCATTACCAAGAAGAGTACAACACTGGCATACTCATACACTCTAAAAACAAAACATAAGGGAAGAGGGGGAAATTTTGTCTACAGTTTGAACCACATAATGTTCTTTTAATTTTATTATCATTTTGGGAAAAAAAACTTATGGTCACTGCGACAATGTTTTTTTTTTTTTTGGTCATTTTAATGTAATCGGACTAATAATTTATGTTTAAGCAAATAATTCGTGACATCCTTTAATGACCTAGGTTTTCATGACATTCTGTTCATCAGCAGATAGAATGATTAAGGTCAGACCAAGATTTGCTAACAACGATAATCATTCTTAGGTATCACTTGTGTTTATCTTTGTGTTTCCCACTGACCTTGCATTAAAACTTGCTGAGATGACAGAATGGTGGTTGATTATACATATATGAGGCCTCTCGAGACATTTATTTCACCAAATTTAAGAAAAAGCTTTGTGGGAAAGCTTTAATTTTGATTTTTGGGTTTGTTTACTTTATTTAGACAAAAGGCAATATCAGTTTTGTTTACCGCTGTTCAATGAACAATGGGGCTAGCTCTGTTTGTTTGTCTGTTTGTTTTTTTTTTCCTTTGTGTCTACTTTCTGGTTTTAAAGGTGCACCTGATAATTTCATTTCTTTTTGAATTATGTTTCAGTTGTTAGACGTTGTTTGACCWATGGTTGTTTTTGGGATAATTAATGTGTTTCCAATGTGTGTCATCTACACAGTTCGGTTTTTATAACCCTCCTTAGTTTTTTTGAACATCTGATTACTTATTGTTTGGTTTTGATGGAATTTTGCATAATATTTGTCCGTGATTGTGGCCATCAGGGACATTGGTGTGATGTTTTTTTTTTTGGTTAGCTGGTCCCCTGCATTTTTTGAAATGGCCAGTCACTTATCAATAAAAACCAGAAGGCCTCAGAGGAAAATGAGATAAAACCATGGTTAAACGTGTTGATAACTGAGTACTGTTTGCATAATCTTTAATCTAAAACTAAAATACGATGACCCTGAGTCTGCAGAGACACCACCGCGTATCTGCAGTCTCATGTGGCGGATCTTTTTAGTTTGCTTTACACATTGTGGGGTATTTCAGATCTGACCTTATTTGCCCCCATGTTGTTGCAAAACAGCCTAGAGCACTCTAGAGAAGGGGGGGTCCTACTCCCCTAACTGTGTCGCGCTGCACGCGTTTCGTACATCGGCTTATCTCACAACATTTCATATTGCCACATCTTCGATGCTATTTTCAGTTTTGCCTCGGCCATTTCAGGGTTTTTATCTCACGACGAGAGTTATCTGAGTGGCTGGTGGGGAACTGTTTCAGCACCACGACTCGGTCCGCTCATGCTCCATGATTCTCATCTGGAGGCACAGATGGGTATGGGGAGCCGGCTCATGGGTATCTGAGGGAAAGGGGGGGTGCATGTGTGTACATGTGTGGGGTGATGATGTCATCAGTTCTTCCAAACAGGGTTTTAAGTTACTTCCATAATTACATAAATGGGAAAACTGCGAACCTGTTTTCACGGGCAGTTTCCTGGGAGCCAGCCACTGTGTTACATTGCTAACTGAATGAGCTAATGCTAAAGGCAGCAGAGACAAGTATGACTTGTATGGAATATGACATCTGGTTTCCCCCTGGCTTTGTTCAGAGAACAAAGGCATTATTATTTATAAATGAGGATAAGACGGAGAACTGATGTGTTTGAGTTATGTTGTCTCTTAAACTAAAATTGTATGATTCATTAATTATCATCAGTTTCACACACGTCCTGTCTGTCTGAATGAGTGTTTTTGAATTATTTCTTATTTTTGTCTTTTCTCTCTGTGTTGTGTGAGTTTTTTTTTTCATAGGGACAATGCTGTTTCTCATCGGGGGGTTGCTCCATTTCCACCTGGACCGACTGGGAGCTGCGCACCACCTCATGCTAGCCTTTCCAACTGGCGTTTCCTGGGGGTCCTTTTGAGGGAGGGCCAATTGTTCCAGCATCATCACATTCCACCTTTGAGCAGGCCGTGTTTCGCGGCTGCTCTATTTCTGGGCAAGGGTTCTGAAATGCTACATCTTTGGCCATTTTCTGTTCTGGTGTGGTTTCTGATCACACATCCCCTGCCTTAATTGACATAAAGAGAACAGAACTGTTTTTACACAGTGTGTGAATGCTTTTCGCCACACTGTTTGCATTCTTTCCGCCTCCATGAACCTCTATGAATTGCCCGATCTGAAATACTGGACTAACCTTGTGCGTTTCTGACTGGCTTATTTTTGTGAATTTTTAAATGCTCCACCAGTTTGACTGCAATGCATTTATGTCTGTGCAACGTTTGAGATTTCCTGTGTTTTTTTTTCCTCTCAGGGTCTGGTTGAAGCCCTGGGTACCTGGGTTGATATTTGGCTCCCCCTCCTGGGCATAAAA
>NW_013954884.1:13466-14871 GCF_001266775.1 Austrofundulus limnaeus
ATTTACAGGTTTGCAACAATAGGAGAAACTGGGGATCCCATGGCCCACCCATGTTTCTGCCTATAATATTGCTCCCCGTACGTGAAGTACAGTAGGTTGATTCCAGGCACAGTTTGAGGAGTTGGCACACTTGTTCTGTGGAAAGTGTGGTTCTGCTGCTGAGAGTGGTGTCTGATTTCAATCTTGCACAGACCACATCCACTGCCTTATCAACAGGAACGCACGTGAAGAGCGATGTAACATCAAAAGAGACCATAGTTTCAGCTGGGAGCTCAACCATGTCGGCTAATAAGTGCTTAGAAGACATATCTGAAGTTTTCCATGTACTTTTTCCGTGTGTAAAAGTAGGAAATAAAGCAGAAAGCCGAGTTCGGATCATTTGGACCGAACCGGAAGGCATATACGGGTACGCGCGGAGCTGCGCTAACTCGCACATCTAATGACAGTTTTACAAAGAGAAAACTGTCTGTTTCGCTGTTAAATGTGAAAACATTGCTTACTGGTTGTGCTGGCTGGTCTAAACGCTAAGAATTTTGTTCTAAAAAGCTATTTTTAAGTCCACGAAAAAGTATGGAACCGGAAGTGATGCAAAGCACAGGAAATTCCACTTAAAACAGTGATCTCAATAAGAAACCTTCGGAAACTAATTAGCGTGCATAGAAACGTTTTGACGATTTAATTTGTCTCACAAAAACACACTCTTTCAGTCGATGTCCTTAATCTGTCTAATTTCCACTGTTAAACGTGCTAATTTAATAAGCTTCTGAGTGAAGCTAACAGGCTAACAGCTACCGGAACCGGAAGCACCGCCATCTTAAGCAGGGCATTGTGTCCTCAACGGGACCTAACCAAAATGGCGCCCTAGTGGCCAAATAGTGGTCATAGTCTACATCTAGTGGTTAAAATAAAGCGTTACTACCATTTCTTCAGTTCAACAACTGGGAATAATTAAAAACACACAAATCTCGCTTTTTAACAAAAATAAAATCAAGAAACAAACATTTAATCCTAAATATAAAATGGTTTACTTATAAAACAACAATTTCCATATTAATCAGGTTTTAACCCTTTTTCAGGAATTCATCTATGGGAAACACAGTTAAAGGAGTTCTTACTAAAGCTAAATTTAATATCAGTCGTRCTAAGAACACACTGTGTCAGATTTCTCCTTAAAGTTATACAAATTTTATCAAACGAAAAGTGATTAACCAATTGTTGACCCTGTTAAAAGATTTTAAAACTAAATATAGGAAAAACATCTATAAGTTAATAACAACAATTAACTACTCAATGCCACATTTTGTGAAAACAAAAAATAAGGGCAAAACACTTTAAACAGGTGAAACAAGTTAAAGCAGTAACAAAATACTGACTTTTGAACAGAAAAAAACAAACTCTACACAGA
>NW_013954884.1:15871-21624 GCF_001266775.1 Austrofundulus limnaeus
TTCAAATATGTTGTCATGTTCTGAAACAGAGGGACAAGCCTCTGAGAATACACTTGAGACAGTTATGCACGAACTGTCCAACACAACAATGATTCCAGATTTTCAAAGGAAAATGGAACAAATAAAAGTTGAGGACCTCATGGATCAAACGTCACAGTTAGCCTAGGAAGTGCTAAATGATGACACTCAACAGTCAAAAATGCTAGCAAAATTAGCATACCTGATGGAAGCTAAGCTAAGGCTGACCACAGTTCAGTTAAAGAAAGCTAATTTTCGTTTAAGGGCAAAAAAGTTCAAAATAAACAAACAGGAAGCCCAAATACACAAACTAAAAGACAACACACCGTTGTAGGGGAGTGACTTATGTCAAATAAGCCCCTCTACATCTTCTCATAACAAAGTTATGAGAGAAATTTTTACCAAGGTTTTTCTCATTACTTTAATATTTGACTGTACAAATTGAAAAGTGACAAAATGAGTGAACGTCAGACGAGTTCAAGTTGATTCATAAAAGATTATGCAATCATTTATTTACACAAATTTAACAGATCATAAGTTACACCTGATTGTGGGTTATTCCTATAACAAGCATCAGAGTTAAATGAGATAAAACTCGCGTCCGAATTTCAGTTCACATTAAAACTCAGATTACTTATATAGAACAGTAAAAAGTCAGCTCTGATGTTAAAACTAAACAATTTACTGGCACTTTAACTTAAGGTTGGCAAAGAAAGGATAAGAAAAGAGATGAAATTAGAGGTTAATGTTTCTGCTTTTATTTTATCAAAGTGTGGTCAACCGGATCAGCACGTCCTTTCTGCGCTTAGTTTCCACATGACACGTCACTCCGAACACGTCAGCTTTTACCTGGTGATGTCTTCTTAAGGCACCCCTGGGTATGAACTGTCTCACCTCCGACCATCCAGGGAACTTGTATCAGCTTGCTTACTGGTCCTTGGCGAGTAGGTGTTTTTCAGGTAACTTTTCGTCTGTTTCAGTCCAAACCAGAAAGATTCTAGCTGAAATTTCCGGTCCCTTCTTTTCAAAATAAAATCTCCCCTCGGGAGGTAAAAACACTTAAGAGACGTGCGTCTCAAGGTGGACAGAAGCGGCGTGCTTACTGCCCTGGCCGTCAGATCCTATTTGGCTCATGGGCGAGATCCGAAGCCAAGCTGTTCCTCCGGAGAGAAAAAGCCGGTCTTCCCGTTTCAGCATACAGGAAGAAGAGTGTCCGTCTCTCTAAGACGTCCGTGTTAGTAACAGAGTCGGACGCCTTAGGATCCGCCCTCAGGCATTAGAATGAGTCAGAGAAAGGAAGGAAGATAAGAGACTTTGCCATCCGGCGCCAGTCAAGGACATTCTGTAGTTGGTCACAAMAGAATGATAACCTCTTCTTTAGCTTTTCTTTCTGATAGACTCTAAGAGAAATCACTGTAAAACATTTATGATGATTAATTAACATTTCTNTTGTCAAAGTTCACAATTTCAGAGCAGCTATGGTACTGCTTGACAAAAGAAAGGAAGAGCTTCATCCACAGAGCATATAAAACTTTTGTGTGTGTGTGTGTGTGTGTTTTCACTCATCTTTTCTCCATGAGGGGGTGAGCCATCTGCCTCAATCTGCCCTCCAACTCCCCCACCAGAAACCCCGGTCAGATGTGGTCATCACTTTTGTCCGCAGTTGRATCTTGGAGTCCAGAACCAGTGGTCACAGGTGTGCATATTATGCCGTGGCATCCCACCCAGAGAGCTTTGCTCCACCCCCCTGTCTCTCCTCCTCGCAACAGTCTGATGATGGTCACTCAAGCTGACTGGTGGGACAGCTTATCAGAAAACAGTCAAAAAACATACTTATTCAATGTTCAGGCTGTCACATGAAGAATAGGTGATGAGCAATCAGCTGCTGGCTCTGAGACTCAGACTTTGAAGTTTCAACCTTCACACAGTCTCTTCGCAGCTTTGTGTCAAAACTTTCACACAGTCTCTTTGCAGCTGGACAGCCACCTGGATCTTGAAATGTTTTACTGCTGTTCATGTTGAAAGAAGTGTTGCAGGGTGGGGTGGGTGGGTGCGTGTTAGACAAAACACGTCAGACGTGGCCCACCTTATCTCACGTCATGGTGCTGGGTGAAAGGGGTGGACACCTGTCAGATGTTTGTAGATGTTACAGGGTGCGGCCGCCTTCAAGCTGCCTGTAGGTGAAGAACAGCTTCTGCCGGTGAGGACGGCAGGCCTTCATTGTTCTGGCTTGACATCTCAGTGCTGGCCTTAGCAAACTCTGTCCTGTCCTTTCTCTTCGGGTCTCAGGCGGTCGGAGTGGAACGCAGAAAGAGCAGAGGACCATCAAGGAAACACTCCCTCATCTCATGAAAAATGACACACACACAAAACAAAACAAAAATATTATCAATGAAACAGTTCTATTTAATCCAAAGCAGATTCTCAAGATGACTGATGAAGCAGCTTCTCAATAAAATGTATGGCATTAGAACATTTTTTAATGCCCATTAAATGCTGCTCCATCATTAAATAATTTAATTCTCAGATAAACAAAGGAAAAAGAAAGAAGAAAAATAATAATCACCTTGTTCCTTCTTCTACTTCCTCCCAGAAGTTAGAAATACTTCATTTAGATGTTTAAATGGCATGTAAACCAGTCTTCAGGTCAGAATGAGACAAATGTTTCCCTTTTAACTCTGCATCTCATTTCAAAAGGTGAAACAAAACAGCAAACCTCTCCCTCGCCTGAGGGAGAATGATCAAACCACCATTTTGAAATAAAAACACTGACTGAATCGTTTGAAACAGAAAACAAACAAATGAGGGGAAAAAATCATTTCAGCACATAACATTTTCCCAAAAGTTTCATAAATTGAAGTATCACWTCTTTGTCTTCAAATGAAATAATTTTCACACTTCACCCTGAGTTAGTAAAACACATCTNAAGATTTTCTCAAGAAAACTCAAAATTATATTTCTGATGTTTCCAGTAAAATAAAAACAGTGATTTATATAAAAACACAATGAAAACATGGTGATGATTTTCTCTGTGGTTTTTATACCATTAATTAATCTTTTAGGCACGTTAAAAGAATAGAAGTGATTCTGCTTTCTTTGTGACAGTCATTATTATGATTAACAAATGAATAAACATTCTTAGTTAAACAACAAATGAATCACGAACAGAAGAGATTGTTTCTGTTCATTATCTGATTAAGAGAACTGAAGYTCYCTTCTAGGTTGAAATGACCTGTCATGGCCTAAAATAGAGTTCAGTATTCCTGCCTTCTTTCAGGCCTTCCGAGACCTGCTTTGAGGCAGTAACTCTTGTTTCTTCACTCGAGGTGACCCATACACCGTCTAAAGACATTCTGGCCTCAAACAGTGAACTTACCACACTCTATAAAATACGAAACCATTTGAAGATGGTCGGAGGCTACCTGACTTTTGCTCATGAGACAACATCTTCACTTGTGCTCGTGATGCCTCTTAGCCAAAGGGGGGAGATGCTAAAACAAGCCCATGACTCAGTTCATGTTGATAACTTTCCGTCCACAGGACTAAAAGTAATCAAAGCAACACTCAAGGCAGTGAAACAAATCACCTACTGGCCAGGAATGAAAAAAGACATGATAAACCATCAAAAGGCGTAAGGTCTGCAACAAACAGACCAGACCACCACAAACTGATGCAAAACGTATTAGGTCCAAACAAATTCCCACAACAAATCAAAAGGGGGGAAATAGGCCTGATAACACGTTTTCACCAAACAAAGGGACAAGGAGAGCCCAGGACTGGAACTCTCGCCCACAAACTGACACCCAGGTGGACAGCACCCCACCTGATAACAGTCAAAATCAACAAAGGTCAGAAAGAACAAACGTAAAAATGGGTCCACTAAAATCAACTGAAAAGAAACAAAGATTTCACAAACAACTCAAACAAAAGGGTAAACCTACAGTCATGATCAGTGACAACACTCGATCAGACTCTCAGACCTCATGGGATAAAACAGGTCTTCCAAGCAGAAGACAGTAAAACACAATAAAATAGGTCTAAAATAAATATTAGGTGTTAAAAAACAAACATCTACTACAAAAACTTAGAAACACTAAGTCAAAATCTTAAATTTCAAGAGAAATTCAAATAGGCCATAACAATAAGTTAAATCTATGATTTATCTTGACCACGAGTGCGCTGAAGCATTAAAACACCAAATTTTTATTGCTTATTCACCAACTTGGTTGATGCGTGTACGTTCTAAATCTCTCATTGTTTAAAATCGGTTCGGCACAGAATAAACATCACTGTGAGACGATAAATAACTTTGTGCAGGTTCTGAACACCCACAGCCAAGAAAATGAGGTTTTGTATTGCTGTTAATGAGTTAAGTCTGGAATGAATTTAACCATGTTGTTGTGGGAAGNATTAGTAAAAATGATTCACGGACAGACAAACTGTTATCAGTTATTGATTTTAACATTTGAATCACGTTGTTCACCAGTAAAACCAACTTATAAAGACGTCACATACCCGCAGCCACAAACGTTCCTCGCTGCCAGCGCCATCTTTGTTTATGCTTTAGGCTGGTCTCGGCGCTGCCGAGGGCTGAGTGGTGGACGAACTCTGTCCCATCACTTTTCAACTCGTGCTAACACTGCACTATGTAAAAAACTTCCTAAAACGGAAATTTTCGGCGGCCGCCTTCTAAAACTGAGTTCCCTAACCTACCCTGTTTACCCTGAAACAGCAAAAATGGAGAAACCGACTTTCTCTCAACAGCTAGCCCTGGCTAACTGTTTTTTACTAACCAGGATCAAGCTAAACTCTCTCCTGGCTAGCTCAAAACATAGAAATTAAAACCTCCCTGTTTTGAAACTCGGTCCTGAATCTACACTCCCGGACCTACCTCGGTTAAGAAATCAGTCAGCCCTCGAGAGCACACAGAACAGGCACCTGATAACTAGACTTTTAGTGTGTGCTAAGCTAGAGAAAAAAATTAGCTTTAGCACTTTCGCTTATATATTTAATTATTTATTTATTTATGACAGCATAAAGTTATTTAGCTCACCGTGCTTTCGTCCAGACAGGTTCTTTTTAGCCACAGTGCTGGAGTGCAACCCGCAGCAGCCGTCTGCACGACGGATCCACAAAAACCCTGGCACAGACAAAAGCCTCCGTGAGGCTTGAGGCCGCTGCCATGTCTGCTGTATGGTCCGAAACAAACAGACCGGCTGTTGCTCGTGCCGCTCCGAGTCCCTGGAAGGCTTCCGTAGTCGTGACGCCAAACTGTTGTGGGAAGATGGTCAGAAACACGGCGAAAAGGTGTTAAAAAGACAAATAATCTTGCGGGTATGATCATAAAGTCATTTATTAAATGGGCAGACATTAAACAGAAAACAATCACAAAGTCTGTTGGATGTGGCCCGCCTGTCATTGGCTGCCAAGCAATGATATACTGTCAGCTAACATCATGTGATAATGAATAACCAATCATAACCTGCCCCATCCTGATACACGAAAATAGGTCAACTCGATGATGACGTCCAGAGGATATCAACAAGATATGAACAATGGTCAGTGTCAAGGTGATATAGACATAAGTATTCCACAACACATGTCAACATGCAGTTATTGATAAATCTMATCTTTTACAGGTCAATGTAGATTAATGCTACTTTAGGTACCATAACCTACATTGACCATGCCACTCTTTTCATATAGATCTCGCTCGAATCAACACCAATCGGGGG
>NW_013954885.1:0-281 GCF_001266775.1 Austrofundulus limnaeus
CCTGAACACATCTGTCCCTGAACACATCTGTCCCTGAGCACATCTGTCCCTGAACACATCTGTCCTGAACACATCTGTCCCACATCTGTCCCTGAACACATCTGTTCCTCTTTCCCTGAACACATCTGTCCCTGAACACATCTGTTCCTCTCTCCCTGAGCACATCTGTCCCACATCTGTCCCTGAACATATCTGTTCCTCTCTCCCTGAGCACATCTGTCCCTGAGCACATCTGTCCCTGAACATATCTGTCCCACATCTGTCCCTGAACACATCTGTTC
>NW_013954885.1:1875-3874 GCF_001266775.1 Austrofundulus limnaeus
TAACATCTGTTAGCCTCTAGTTCCTGTTAGCATCTGTTACCATCTAGTTCCTGTTAACATCTGTTAGCCTCTAGTTCCTGTTAGCATCTGTTACCATCTAGTTCCTGTTAACATCTGTTAGCCTCTAGTTCCTGTTAGCATCTGTTACCATCTAGTTCCTGTTAACATCTGTTAGCCTCTAGTTCCTGTTAGCATCTGTTACCATCTAGTTCCTGTTAACATCTGTTAGCCTCTAGTTCCTGTTAGCATCTGTTACCATCTAGTTCCTGTTAACATCTGTTAGCCTCTAGTTCCTGTTAGCATCTGTTACCATCTAGTTCCTGTTAACATCTGTTAGCCTCTAGTTCCTGTTAGCATCTGTTACCATCTAGTTCCTGTTAACATCTGTTAGCCTCTAGTTCCTGTTAGCATCTGTTACCATCTAGTTCCTGTTAACATCTGTTAGCCTCTAGTTCCTGTTAGCATCTGTTACCATCTAGTTCCTGTTAACATCTGTTAGCCTCTAGTTCCTGTTAGCATCTGTTACCATCTAGTTCCTGTTAACATCTGTTAGCCTCTAGTTCCTGTTAGCATCTGTTACCATCTAGTTCCTGTTAACATCTGTTAGCGTATATTAGGATATAGTTACTGTTAGCATAAATTAGCATTTAGTTACTGTTAGCGTATATTAGCATGTAGTTATTGTTAGCATATAGTTACTGTTAGCATATATTAGCATGTAGTTATTGTTAGCATATATTAGCATATAGTTACTGTTAGCGTATATTAGCATGTAGTTACTGTTAGAATAAATTAGCATGTAGTTACTGTTAGCATATATTAGCCTGTACTCTGTTAGCAGCTGCTGTGTGTAACTTTGAGTTCTGCAGGTTTCCACAGTTCTAATTTAAATGTTTGTGTCCTGTTCAGTCCCAGAACCTGCTGCAGGACTTCATCCAGTACATCGAGGTGAGACTCTTCTGTCCTCTCCAGGGAAACTGGTTTCAGTTCAGGACACGTCTTTCCTTAAGACAAAATATGTCCAAACTGGAGACCAAACTGTTGCATCACCACGTCCTTCAGAACCAAGAAGTTAAAGTCAGAACTAAAAATTAAACCGATGGTGTTAAAACTGAGCCGGGGTTCTGAACCGTTCCAGCACTGGTCCAGCCCAGCTGGTTCTGAGCCGTTCTCCTGTGTCTGCAGAGCTCTAAGGTGGTTCTCCTGGAGGACCTGGCCTCTCACTTTGGGATGAGGACTCAAGATGCCATCTCCAGACTGCAGGACCTGCTGGCTGACGGGACCCTCACAGGTAAGGCAGACTGTCAGAGGTGCAGCCGGTCGGACCCAGACCTGAACAGGTGTGTGTGCAGGTGTGATCGACGACAGAGGCAAGTTCATCTTCATCACTCCAGACGAGCTGGACTCTGTGGCCCAGTTCATCAGAAACAGAGGACGGGTCTCCATCACAGAACTGGCCCAGGCCAGCAACTCCCTCATCAACCTGCTTCCTGAGAGCCGCAGCGCCGCCTGAAGGACCCGGGTCAGCTGGACTCAGAGCAGGACCAGGACCTGACTGTTGGATCCAGAACCTGTGAGGAGTTCTGGATCCTCAGTAACATCTGTTAAATTATTGTTTGATTTGAGCTGTAAACAAGTCAATAAACCCTGTTAACTCTGAGTAAACAAGTCAATAAACCCTGTAAACTCTGAGTAAACAAGTCAATAAACCCTGTAAACTCTGAGTAAACAAGTCAATAAACCCCGTTAACTCTGAGTAAACAAGTCATTAACCATTTTAACTGAGTAAACAAGTCAATAAACCCTGTAAACTGAGTAAACAAGTCAATAAACCCTGTTAACTCTGAGTAAACAAGTCAATAAACCCTGTAAACTGAGTAAACAAGTGAGTAAACCCTGTAAACTGAGTAAACCAGTCAGTAAACCCTGTTAACTCTGAGTAAACAAGTCAGTAAACCCTGTTAACTCTGAGTAAACAAGTCAGTAAACCCTGTTAACT
>NW_013954885.1:4669-5034 GCF_001266775.1 Austrofundulus limnaeus
AGTCAATAAACCCTGTTAACTCTGAGTAAACAAGTCAATAAACCCTGTTAACTCTGAGTAAACAAGTCAATAAACCCTGTTAACTCTGAGTATACAAGTCATTAACCATTTTAACTGAGTAAACAAGTCAATAAACCCTGTTAACTCTGAGTAAACAAGTCAATAAACCCTGTAAACTGAGTAAACAAGTCAATAAACCCTGTTAACTCTGAGTAAACAAGTCAATAAACCCTGTAAACTGAGTAAACAAGTGAGTAAACCCTGTAAACTGAGTAAACCAGTCAGTAAACCCTGTTAACTCTGAGTAAACAAGTCAGTAAACCCTGTTAACTCTGAGTAAACAAGTCGATAAACCCTGTTAACTC
>NW_013954885.1:5986-7196 GCF_001266775.1 Austrofundulus limnaeus
TTTATTCTGAGTCATTATTTAATCCGAGTTACCATTCAATCTGAGTTACCATTCAGTTATTCAATCGGTGTTATTTAATGAGTCAATATTTAATCTGTTATATTTAATCTGAGTCAATATTTATTCTGAGTCATTATTTAATCCGAGTTACCATTCAATCTGAGTTACCATTCAGTTATTTAATCTGTGTTTTATTTAATCTGTTATATTTTTAATCTGAGTCAATATTTAATCCGTGTTACCATTCAATCCAAGTTACCGTTCAATCCGTGTTACCGTTCAATCTGCGTTACCGTCAGATTTCACTCATTCATTAGTTACTATCAACAAACCTTGTTTGAATCTTCCTCCCCTGCCTCCTCTTCCTCCTCCTCTGCGCCCTCTGAACCCTGAAGAAAGCACATTAATCTGATGCAGAGCTCAGGAGAACAAACTGAAGACTCAAACTTACCGTTCTCATTCACTTCATTGCCGTTCTCTGCAGAGAGAAAACACACGTTTACCACCACTGATCAATAAACTATAACAGGTGTGTAATCATTACCACTGATCAATAAACTACAACAGGTGTGTAAACATTACCACTGATCAATAAACTATAATAAGTGTGTAAACATTACCACTGATCAATAAACTATAACAGCTGTGTAAACATTACCACTGATCAATAAACTATAACAGGTGTGTAAACATTACCACTGAATTCACTCTGGTTGTTTCTGCCAAAGCCTCTGCTGCGACCTGACAGGAAATATCATGTTAATTCACTGCTTCAAACATTCAGGCTGTGAATGAAGGCGGGGCTTAAAATCAACTTTAATTACACTTCCTGTTTGCCGCAGCTCACAGGTGATGATGATGATGGAGTGTTAGTAGTAAGTGTAATGTTCAGCTAATTTTAGCTTCTTTTAAACCTTTAAATTTGGTTTTACAGATATTATGCTAACAGCAGCTGAGTTCAGTTCTTGACTCACCTCGACCTCTGAAACCACCTGTTTCTCTGGCTGAAGAGTTCCAACTGTCCCCATCTGCAAACATGTTCATCATCAACAGCTGACGAGACACTACAGTCCAACATGTATAACAGACCACCAGACCTGGTCCTCCTCTGACCCTGTTAGACTGCTAGACTGAGGACCTGGTCCTCCTCTGACCCTGTTAGACCACCAGACTGAGGACCTGGTCCTCCTCTGACCCTGTTAGACCACCA
>NW_013954885.1:8196-8731 GCF_001266775.1 Austrofundulus limnaeus
CTGAGGACCTGGTCCACCTCTGACCCTGTAAGACCATCAGACTGAGGACCTGGTCCTCCTCTGACCCTATTAGACCACCACACTGAGGACCTGGTCCTCCTCTGACCCTGTTAGACCACCAGCCTGAGGACCTGGTCCTCCTCTGACCCTGTTAGACCACCAGACTGAGGACCTGGTCCTCCTCTGACCCTGTTAGACCACCAGTCTGAGTACCTGGTCCTCCTCTGACCCATTTAGACCACCACACTGAGGACCTGGTCCTCCTGTGACCCTGTTAGACCACCAGACTGAGGACCTGGTCCTCCTCTGACCCTGTTAGACCATCAGACTGAGGACCTGGTCCTCCTCTGACCCTGTTAGACCACCAGACTGAGGACCTGGTCCTCCTCTGACCCTGTTAGACCACCACACTGAGGACCTGGTCCTCCTCTGACCCTGTCAGACCACCAGACTGAGGACCTGGTCCTCCTCTGACCTGTTAGACCACTAGATGTTTTAACCAGAGTTTAACAGGTCTTACTTGAACAGTTTGAGT
>NW_013954885.1:9731-17671 GCF_001266775.1 Austrofundulus limnaeus
GCTGGACAGAGGCTGATACTTTGAGTTATTCATGCTCTGCAGCTGGACAGAGGCTTATACTTTGAGTTATTCATGCTCTGCAGCTGGACAGAGGATTATACTTTGAGTTATTCATGCTCTGCAGCTGGACAGAGGATTATACTTTGAGTTATTCATGCTCTGCAGCTGGAACAGGAAGCTTTGATTATTGTGACTAAAATAATCAGCGATTCATCCACTAATAGAAAAATTACTGCAGATTAGTTGTTATTAAAGTTGTCAAAAGTTGCAGATTAAACCTTTACATTTTATGCAATAAAAAATATTTATTTACCAGAAGCTAAGTTTATTGTGTTCATTTAGTGTTGTTTTAAAGAGTCCTCTGTGTTGTACAGTCACATGTTAGAGCTCTGTGTTGTACAGTAACATGTTAGAGCTCTGTGTTGTACAGTAACATGTTAGAGCTCTGTGTTGNCTCTGAGTAAACAAGTCAATAACTCTGAGTAAACAAGTCATTAAACCCTGTTAACTCTGAGTAAACAAGTCAATAACTCTGAGTAAACAAGTCATTAAACCCTGTTAACTCTGAGTAAACAAGTCAATAACTCTGAGTAAACAAGTCATTAAACCCTGTTAACTCTGAGTAAACAAGTCAATAACTCTGAGTAAACAAGTCATTAAACCCTGTTAACTCTGAGTAAACAAGTCAATAACTCTGAGTAAACAAGTCATTAAACCCTGTTAACTCTGAGTAAACAAGTCAATAAACCCTGTTAACTCTGAGTAAACAAGTCATTAAACCCTGTTAACTCTGAGTAAACAAGTCAATAAACCCTGTTAACTCTGAGTTTGACTTTATTCACAAGAAGAAACTTCAGTTGTTTTATGTAAATTATTGGAACAAGTTTACAGACGTAGTTAACTCGTATTAAAATGAATTATTAATAAAATATAGTTACATTAAAAGAAAACAGGATTGATGGTGTTTAGTGGAGAAAACTGGAATTTCATGGAGATGAAATTGAGACCAGAACATGAGAATCAGATATTTATAAAACCAGATAATAAGTTTGGATTTTACCTGCAGTGCCAGTTTATAAAACTAATACAGACCCAATAATGACATTACATCTGTAAATAATGGTTTTATTAGGCATTTTCATTATTCATTAACTTTGATTAAAATAAATTTAGCTACAACTCATCTTCCTAGTCTACGTTTAGCTTCAGTTAAGCTGACATCAACTTGAAAGGTGAAAAGATGTTTTCAGGTTAACCATTACTTTCTGAAGGTGAACATGTTGATGGTTTATAAAACCTTTAGAGGAACACACACTGGTGATCAGTGGGTACAGATAATCTGTTAGCTTCACTAATCTGCTTAACTAGAATGTTAGCTCTGCTAATGCTAACCACTAAGACTGTTAGTTTTCACCTGAAGACAGGTGGATATTATAACCACATCATGGTTGCTGCCATATTGGATGGGTCTGTTCTCACTGAAGGCAGCATCAGAACAACACGTCTGTATTTTGTGCATCAAACAGTGCAGTAATGAAAACACATCACATAGGATTACCTTTTTACAGGTTTGAACACTAGTTTTGGTTATTTGACTAATTGTTATTGTAGCTAACATTGTTTGAAAATTACCATTTAACATTAAAGTTTCAGTCCCTGGATGTGTTTATGTGCAGTCACTGCAGAGAACTCTACTTGAAAACAGACCATTTTAGCCATAACTTCAGACAGGAAAAGGCTAGCTGCAACAAACTTGAACACCTTACATTTGGAAAGATGATCAACAATTCGGCTTGTCCAACAAACCTCTGACCTACCTGGAAAAAAATAGCTATTTTTAATCTGAGTGATAAAATCTGGGCCATTTGGCCAAAAGTCACCATAAGTCTCTCTGCAAAGCCTTCATAATGACATAATGACAGTCATTCAACTCATTTATTCTGTTTTATTTATAAAAATAAAAGGTTTAAATATGAAGGCCAGGCAGGGGAACATCTCCCTCTGGTGGTGAAACAGYTCACTTCCTGAATCCCAAACCAGAGAACTCCGCCCCCTCATTTGCATATTGGACCATGACATTAAACACCCTGAAAAAGTAAAAACAGCCTGAAATACTAAAATGGCATGAAATAAAATGGGAGATCAAAATAAAAGTCCGTGAAATATGTAAAGTAGGTTTACAAAATAAAAGAAAATAAGGTAAATTTTTGTTTTATAATGAATAGGGTAAAAAATTTATAAAGACATGCTAAAAAAAATTAATTTATAAAATTTTGTTTTATTTCATGGGGACATTTGTGTATTGAAGGAATATTTAATACTGTAATAATTACATTTATTGTATTTTTAAACAGCTCTTCATGAATTTCTCCACTGATGGAAAATACAGATTAGATTATAAATTACACCATAAAACAAAGTATTTGAGCATGACTTTTATTCATGTATGAGTGTTCTGTATTATAACTACACTTTTACTGCTTCTTACAACCCACACTGTGTAAAAATAGAGTAAAAACTTTAGTAGTTATTTAAGTAGAGCTAACAGCTTCCTCAGTACTAATGAATGCGCTGGGGACACAAGTGACCCATCCAAGATGGCGGCAGCACCCAATCATGGTGTCTGCCTCCATACGTCTGTGGGTACGGCTGCCACAAACAGTTATTTTTATAATCAATTAATCACAGATTATTTATTCGATTAGTGGACTAATCAGATCATAGTTAATTGAATATAAAACATAGAGCTTATCACACCAGAATGCAGCTGTTATTATATAACCATGGTTAAGGTTTAATGTCAGGTTAAAGAGTTGACTTAAATAAAAACCTAACCCTCACAGTATGTAGCATGTTTAGCAGCTAAACTTCAAAAAGCATAAAATAACTATTGACTACATAAAAAATGACAGAAGAGGTGTTTCAAAATGTCAAAACTTTATCAGTTAATAAAGTTTAACTGTTAAATGAAGTTAGCTGTATTTATATATGTTTTTACTACTGATTATTGTTTTAATTCAACACAAAGTTGTCTCTCTTTAAACAAACCGCAGGAAGAAAAACAATATTTAAAACCTGTTCAGTTTTACCAGGTAAACCTGTTCAGTTTTACCAGGTAAACCTGTTCAGTTTTATATTTCAGGTGTTTTGAACTCTTTCATCTTGTACCAGCTGCAGCTGTGTTTGTTTCACAGAACTGATCCGTCTGAAGTTTTGATCCATGTGAGCTGAACAGAACCAGAACCAGGTCAAAAAAACAAAAGAGTCATCTTTATTTGTAATCGTGGTCAAACAAATCCTGCTTCGTACAAAAGATCCTGACTTCCTCATTAGTTCCACTGGTGTCGAACAGAAAGGTCATAAACCAGAGCTGATATCTGTTAACTTCTACTTCTAAGACTGAACTAAACATTAAACTGATGTTGTGGAACTACAACAACCTGAACACTTACTATCACTGTAACACTAAAGCTTAGCCTTCACTCCCACTCCTCCTCTTCAGCTGCTGCAGCAGCAGCAGCAGGTTGGACTGCAGACTGGTTCTGGTTGTCCTGGAACGAGCCCATCTGAGGACAGAACAGAACCTGATGAGCTCATGTTTCACAGGACAGGCTGAGCAGGAAGCTCTCCTACCTTTCTGGAGTCTGTGGAGGCGAAAGGCTTCCTGCAGGGGTTGTAGGAGGAGCTGGAGGACCCGCTGAACACACACTCCTCCAGCCAGGACGGCACCTCCTGCTGGGCCTGGAGGACCAGGTCCAGTGTCACAGGTCAGGTTTGACTTAGTGCTGGTAACTGGTTTCTGTTTGCTTTGTTAGCATTAGCATCATCCTGATACATATAACTTCTTTTATTAGCACCCATCCTGCTACATTCAGCCTCTTTTATTAGCATTAGCATCCATCTTGCTACATATAACCTCTTTGATTAGCATTAGCATCATCCTGCTACATATAACCTCTTTTATTAGCGTTAGCATCATCCTGCTACATACAACCTCTGTCATTAGCATTAGCATCCATCCTGCTACATTTAGCCTCTTTTATTAACATTAGCATTAGCATCCATCCTGCTACATATAACCTCTTTGATTAGCATTAGCATTCATCCTGCTAAATTTAACCTCTTTGATTAGCATTAGCATCCATCCTGCTTCATAAAACCTATTTGATTAACATTAGCATCCATCCTTCTACATTTAGCCTCTTTTATTAGCATTAGCATCCATCCTGCTACATTTAGCCTCTTATTAGCATCCATCCTACTACATTTAGCCTCTGTCATTAGCATTAGCATCCATCCTGCTACATTTAGCCTCTGTCATTAGCATTAGCATCCATCCTGCTACATTTAGACTCTTATTAGCATCCATCCTGCTACATTTAGCCTCTTATTAGCATCCATCCTGCTACATTTAGCCTCTGTCATTAGCATTAGCATCTATCCTGCTACATTCAGCCTCTTTTATTAGCATTACCATCCATCCTGCTACATTTAAACTATTTTATTAGCATTAGCATGCAATCTGCTACATATAGCCTTTGGTTAGCATTAGCATGTATCCTGCTTTATTTAGCCTGTTATTAGCATCGGCATGCATCCTGCTACAGTTAGCCTTTTTTATTAGGATTAGCATGCATTGCTAATTAGCATCAATCCTGCTTTATTTAGCCTCTGTTATTAGCATTAGCATGCATCCTGCTACATTTAGCCTCTGTTATTAGCATTAGCATGCATCTTGCTACATTTAGCCTCTGTTATTAGCATTAGCATGCATCTTGCTACATTTAGCCTCTGTTATTAGCATTAGCATGCATCCTGCTACATTAAGCCTGTTATTAGCATTACCATGCATCCTGCTGCAGTTAGCCTCTGTTATAAGCATTAGCATGCATCCTGCTACATTTAGCCTCTGTTATTAGCATTAGCATGCATCCTGCTACATTTAGCCTCTGTTATTAGCATTAGCATGCATCCTGCTACATTTAACCTCTGTTATTAGCATTAGCATGCATCCTGCTACAGTTAGCCTCTGTTATTAGCATTAGCATGCATCCTGTTACATTTAGCCTCTGTTATTAGCATGCATCCTACTACATTTAACCTCTGTTATTAGCATTAGCATGCATCCTGCTACATTTAGCCTATGTCATTAGCATTAGCATGCATCCTGCTACATTTAGCCTGTTATTAGCATGCATCCTGCTACATTTAGCCTGTTATTAGCATGCATCCTACTACATTTAACCTCTGTTATTAGCATTAGCATGCATCCTGCTAGTTAGCCACTGTGTACAGTTAGCATTGTTTTAAATATCAGCTAAAGTTCAGGCCCTGCCTGAAGGCCTCACCTTGGACAGGATGGTGACCAGGGAGCGGGCCAGCTGCCCGTCAACATCTGCGTCGAAGAAGGACACGGCCCTGCCGGTGTTCCCGCAGCGCCCGGTCCTGCCGATCCGATGGACGTACTCGTCGATGTCTTTGGGCAGGTCGAAGTTGACCACGTGTTGGACGTCGGGGATGTCCAGACCGCGGGCAGCCACAGAGGTGGCCACCAGGACGGGACATTTACCGGAGCGGAAGTCTGCCAGGGCCTGCTCCCGCTCCCGCTGCTCCCGGTCCCTGCAGGACAACACAGACCCYTTACAGACCTTCAGAAGTGAGCCGCAGCAGGACCGGGCTCAGGTGGGCTCAGGTACCCGTGGATGCTGGTGGTGGGGACGTTCTCCTGGCACAGGAAGGCAGCAATGAAATCAGCCAGCCTCTTGGTCTCTACAAAGACCATGGTCCTCTCCAGACCTGGAACAGAACACAAGGACTGGACCCAGAACTTCTCTGAATGAGCAGAACTGGTCAGACGTACCGGTGGTCTTCAGGAGGTCCAGCAGCTGCTCCCTCTTGGCGAACTTGCTGACTTGAACAAACTTCTGCTCCACGTCGGAGCAGGCTCCGCCCACGATCCCCACAGCCAGGAACAGGTAGTCCGTCTTCAGGAAGTCTGCAGCCAGCCTGTAAGGAGCCAGACCCGGCACAGATCAGACCTGGACATGTGGATTATAAGAAGACCACCTGGGTTCAGGAGGCGGACCTCTGGATGTCCTCAGGGTACGTGGCGCTGAACATCAGGGTCTGGCGGTCCTCTTTGGACGGCATCCCAGGAGAGCCCACCAGCTTACGCATCTCAGGCTCAAAGCCCATGTCCAACATGCGGTCCGCCTCGTCCAGGACCAGGTACCTGAGTTTACTGAGACCAACCTGCAGCACAGTGTGTTAGTGAGACACTCAGGACCAGGTCCACATACAGGTGAGCAGGTCCAGTACCTTTCCTCGTCCAATCACGTCCATCAGGCGACCCGGAGTCCCACACAAGACGTTACATCCTCGCATGATCTCCCTGATCTGGTGCCCAGTGCTGACCCCCCCGTAGACCACCACGGGACGCACACAGGTCCTGCAGACCAGGGACACACTCAGGTCCAGAGCTCTGGTCCACATGGACCCACACAGACTCAGGTCCACATGGACCCACACAGACTCACACGGACCTACACAGACTCAGGTCCACATGGACCCACACAGACTCACATGGACCCACAATGACTCTGGTCCACAGGGACCCACACAGACTCTGGTCCACAGGGACCCACACAGACTCTGGTCCACATGGACCCACACAGACTCAGGTCCACATGGACCCACACAGACTCTGGTCCACATGGACCCACACAGACTCACACGGACCCACACAGACTCACACGGACCCACACAGACTCACATGGACCCACACAGACTCACATGGACCCACACAGACTCACATGGACCCACACAGACTCAGGTCCACATGGACCCACACAGACCCACATGGACCCACACAGACTCAGGTCCACATGGACCCACACAGACTCAGGTCCACATGGACCCACACAGACTCAGGTCCACATGGACCCACACAGATCCACACAGACCTGGAACTTACCCGAAGGAGAACTTGCGGGCCTCCAGGAAGATCTGGTTGATGAGRTCTCTGGTGGGGGCCAGGATGAGGGCCTCAGGCTCCTGGATGTCACTGAAGTGGCTCGCTGCCACACCGTCTGCCATCAGCTGCTGCAGGATGGGCAGCAGGAAGGCCGCCTGCACAGACCGGACCGGACCAGGACTGTTACAGGTCACTGAGACCAACTAAATAACTACAACTGTATAATCCTTTTACAGAAACTAAAACTGTATAATCCTTTTACAGAAACTAAAACTGTATAATCCTTTTACAAAAACTAAAACTGTATAATCCTTTTACAAAAACTAAAACTGAAATTATAGAGAGAAGATTCTTAGTTTTATGTTTTGAACCATGTGGATCTTTTGTCTTTTTCACATCAGCTGTGGTCTGTAACACTTGTTTACAGTCCTGCTGCTCAGCTTCACCTGCTAAATGAAGACAACTAAAGTTGGGAGAAAACGTCACTTTGTGATTTCTTTGAATATGATGTGAGAAAATAAATCAAAGTGTGTTGTAGTGGAAACAGATGATAAAACAGGTGGAATACTTATTAATACTTATAATTAATCCTTCTCAAGGTAAAAACTGCATGAATCAAACTCACACAAGATGCTAACTGTGACTATCTGACATGTTAGCTTCTCTCAGCAGCTCCATGAAAAACAAACAACAGGTTGGAGACAAACTGTTGTCATCGTCCTAAAATAATCACACAAGTTTGTACTTGGTAAAACTGAGTTACACAATTATTTTAGGAAGGTGTCGCTATAATGGACTGATTTAACTATTGACCAGATAACTGTTTGTTAACTCACAGGAACTTCACAAGCTGGAGGAGGTACTGGCAAATATGGTTATTCAAACTATTAAAAATAACTAATAAAAACTAAAGTAAAACTAAGCATTAAAAATGTAAAATCTAATAAAAACTAAAGTAAAACTAAAC
>NW_013954885.1:18671-20343 GCF_001266775.1 Austrofundulus limnaeus
TAAAAACTAAAGTAAAACTAAGCATTAAAAATGTAAAAACTTCTTGAAACTAAGTGAATTAAAAGAAAACAAGTCAAAACAAAATAAATGTGAACTATAATGAAAAATCCTAAACTATAATCTTGGACTGAACACGTAAACAGAGCCAGGATCAGGCAGATCTGGACCAGAACCTGCTGCAGAGGTTTCACTCAGATAGATGTAAACTTCAGGACTGTTTGTTGGTGTGGCTCAGATTATATTCTG
This sequence comes from Austrofundulus limnaeus, assembly GCF_001266775.1. NCBI lineage: Eukaryota > Metazoa > Chordata > Actinopteri > Cyprinodontiformes > Rivulidae > Austrofundulus > Austrofundulus limnaeus. The sequence continues at coordinate 18,918 of NW_013954885.1, forward strand.
CAGGATTAACAAACACTACAGCCTGAAGACAGGTTAAAGGCAGGTGGACGTGTCCTGATGTCTGAACTCACAAACCACTTGATTTAAAGACTATTTCAAAGAAAAGGTCTGAATATAAATAAATTATAAAATCACATAGGTCATCAGTTGTCCTCCAGCTGTACGGATTCAGAACAAACTGATGTTTTTAATCTGCAGAGATGAAAAGATGTTTGAACATTAACACTCAGCTCCTGCAGGCTGTTTTACACACTTCCACTGTGTAGACACCATGAACATGAAGCCAGGCTCCAGATCCTGATCTAAGTGTGTCAGATTAATTCAGACTTCATGTTGTGCAGCTTTAATGTGAAGAAAGCTGCAGTCTGACTGTTCATCTGGTCACGATGAGCCCTGCAGCTGGTCTGGACCTGACCCTGCTGACTGGCCCCAGACACTTCCTGGTTGAGGATCAGCTGACCAGCAGCTGTGGTACTTCCTGACTCACCGTTTTACCAGAGCCGGTCTGGGCGCAGGCCATCAGGTCCCTGCCGGCAGAGATGATGGGGATGCCGTGCTTCTGGACCGGGGTGGGCTTCACGTACCCAGACTTACTGACGTTCCTCTTCAGGGACTCACAGAGTCTGGCCTCCTCAAAGGTCTGACAGGAAACAAGTGGTTAACAGAGTCCAGCAGGATCCAGTTCTAAAGCAGCAGGTCTGACCCGGGTCTCACCATGATGGCCTGTGGGGGGTTGAGCCCGCTCACGTCCACCAGGATCTCGTCGTACTTGTTAAAGTTGATCCCAGTCTCGTAGTGGGAGAAGATGGAATCCTCGTCCTCAGGGAGGGTGGGGGGCACGTAGGTGACTCTGGGCCCTGTGGTCCAAAACCAGAACTTAGACCAGGTCCAGCAGCAGAACAGAGTCTATTCAGGGTTCATGTTAAGAGTCTAACTCACGTTCACCATCAGCTCCATCTTTGTCCTGGTTCTGGTCCCCTCCTGTGGGACATGAAGACACCTGTCACACCTGGAGACTACGTGTTAAATATTCACCTGTAACCAGACCAGACCAGACCAGACCAGACCAGACCTGCAGAGAGGACCTCCTCGTCCTTCCCCCGGTAACCTGAGGAGCAGCAGGACATGAGGACCAGATACAACCTGAGCTTTAGTTACAAACAGCTGAAAGTTTTACCTCCTCTGGAGTCGTTCTGTCCGCTCCACTCTCCATCTGAAACATTTAATCTGTGTTATTTAATCTGAGTTATATTTAATCTGTGTTACATTTAATCAGAGTTATATTTAATCTGTGTTATATTTAATCAGAGTTATATTTAATCTGTGTTATTATTTAATGAGTTATTTAATCAGTTATATTTAATCAGTGTTATTTAATCTGAGTTATATTTAAATCAGTGCTATTTAATCTGAGTTATATTTAATC
>NW_013954885.1:20475-20681 GCF_001266775.1 Austrofundulus limnaeus
CAATAAACTACAACAGGTGTGTAAACATTACCACTGATCAATAAACTACAACAGGTGTGTAATCATTACCACTGATCAATAAACTACAACGGGTGTGTAAACATTACCACTGATCAATAAACTATAACAGGTGTGTAAACATTACCACTGATCAATAAACTATAACAGGTGTGTAAACATTACCACTGATCAATAAACTATAACAG
>NW_013954885.1:21681-22256 GCF_001266775.1 Austrofundulus limnaeus
CTGAGGACCTGGTCCTCCTCTGACCCTGTTAGACCACCAGTCTGAGGACCTGGTCCTCCTCTGACCCTGTTAGACCACCAGACTGAGGACCTGGTCCTCCTTTGACCCTGTTAGACCACCAGACTGAGGACCTGGTCCTCCTCTGACCCTGTTAGACCACCAGACTGAGGACCTGGTCCTCCTCTGACCCTGTTAAGACCACCAGACTGAGGACCTGGTCCTCCTCTGACCCTGTTAGACCACCAGTCTGAGGACCTGGTCCTCCTCTGACCCTGTTAGACCACCAGACTGAGGACCTGGTCCTCCTCTGACCCTGTCAGACCACCAGACTGAGGACCTGGTCCTCCTCTGACTGAGGACCTGGTCCTCCTCTGACCCTGTCAGACCACCAGACTGAGGACCTGGTCCTCCTCTGACCCTGTTAGACCACCAGTCTGAGGACCTGGTCCTCCTCTGACCCTGTTAGACCACCAGTCTGAGGACCTGGTCCTCCTCTGACTGAGGACCTGGTCCTCCTCTGACCCTGTTAGACCACCAGACTGTTTTAACCAGAGTTTAACAGGTCTTACTTGAAC
>NW_013954885.1:25409-26101 GCF_001266775.1 Austrofundulus limnaeus
TGGTCCTCCTCTGACTGAGGACCTGGTCCTCCTCTGACCCTGTTAGACCACTAGATGTTTTAACCAGAGTTTAACAGGTCTTACTTGAACAGTTTGAGTTTTGTTTTTAATAAAACATTAAATAAAATCAGAAAAGTCTTCAGAGAAACGTTGCTGATAATAAAATAATCTGACAGAAACCAGTAAAACTTAATGAATTCACTGTAATTTCATTGTGCTCTGTACAAAGATAGTAAAGGTCTATCTTCTTATCTTATGAATTACAGATTAAAATCTGTGCTTTGACAAACACACCTGTATGGTTTGAGCTCTCAGAACCTCTTCCTCGTCCTCTTCCTCTTCCTCCACGACCTGAAGGACACTGTCAGTTATTAATCTGTGTTTACAGCAGATAGGAAAATGTTTGTTTTACTCACCTCGTCCAAACTCACTGCGCTCACTTTTCCACGAGTCGTTACCTGAAAACATCCGAGTCTTTAATCAGACTGACTCTGGTTCAACTCGACCCTGACCAGAGGACTCTGTCCCCCACCTGCTGTCCAGGTTACGTCCTCAGACAACATGGACTACAGAAACAAGGCATCTGTCACACTTAAGATAATTCTGTCGTTCCAGTGTTTCCACGACTTATCAAAGATGGACGCTCCTCTATCCCAACAGCCCCGCCCACCCCCTGATGAAGACTGTGGCTC
>NW_013954885.1:27101-27501 GCF_001266775.1 Austrofundulus limnaeus
GCTGAATGCACATGCAGCAGTAGCGAGTGTTGTGGAGGAGGGTGAGAGTGTGAAAAGACATGGACAAAGATACAGCTGAAGGATTGAGGATGATAGCCAAGAAGAACTTGTGCCTAAAACAGGGGCAGTTTCTTTTGTGTGGAATTACTTCGGCTTCAAAACCTCAGAGGCCAATCAAACGTCAGTTATTTATAAAGTTTGTCGAAGTAAAATTGTTGCCGCTGGCGGCAACACAAGCAGTCTGCAACACCATCTCAGTCGCAAACACAAATTATAATATGAAGAGTTTTTAAAACTTAAAGCAGCTGCTTCCACAACCAAACACAGGAAAGCTTCAGCAGGAGGACAGTCAAGTCAAACATCACTCGCAGATGCGTTTGGCAAAGGTACTCCTTATGAG
>NW_013954886.1:0-623 GCF_001266775.1 Austrofundulus limnaeus
ACAATGCACAGAGAGTTCCATAATTGGCACCGTGGAAGATCTGAAAATATAAATTAATACCACTATACAAAACATAAAAATAAAAATAAAGTTTTGTCTGCAGGGCAGCTGGATTTATTCTTCATATAAGAAGTGTTGAAATGCAAAGCAATTTTCTGGATTTAGAGGTAGATTTATCGATCCTCCCCTCTGAAACAGATGGGTTTATAATCATAACTGAGCCGTATACTGCTGACTCTACAGCCTGCATGTCACCGGGCTGCAAATGTTGGTAACTACTTACCAGAGAAAATTCTAAAATCACAACAATTTCATCACAGTAGTGTAGGAAATTGCGATCAAAAATTGTAAGCCAGAATAACTGTGCAGAAAACCAAGTGAATTCTCTGTTAAAAAAAGCTTCATTCCTCTGATGTAAAAACTTAATTTCGTTGCTCAGAGCCACTGACTCCCAGCACCTGAGTGTCACCCTGAGTCGTACCAGAATCAACACAACAGCCCTGCCCAAAAACTGAACACAAAACCCAAACACCCTGGTCACACTAGGGGCGGTACCTCAGATCTTGGAACGTCAACAATTCTTGGTTATACTGCAGAGGGACACATCATATATAATAATACAT
>NW_013954886.1:2982-6621 GCF_001266775.1 Austrofundulus limnaeus
CTGCTGCCTTTCATTTTATTTGATTTTATTTTGATTGCATGTTTTTCTGTACTTTGTAAATCTGTGTTACAAATTAAATGAATAAAGTACTACTACTACTACTACTACTACTACTACTACTACTACTACTAAAATAGTATTTAAGTTATGAAAATCAAATTTGTAGCAGTACTTATCTCTTGGCTTATTTTTTATTAGAGCTATAAATGGCTCTTAAAATAAAGTTTATAGAAGTAATTTAACTACAAAAAAATAAAGTTCCGCTGGGGAAAAGAAAACTTTCTGCCCGTTTATAATCCCTGGTTCTTGTTTATTTTACAGTTTAAATCTGGGTTCAACTCGTTAGGTTTAGTCAGAATTCATCGACATGGAACGCGTCCCGGCCAGGCTCGACAACCATCGGAAGCTCTCGGCTGTTTCCGGCGGACCCCCGGTCATTTAGCTACTAGCCGAGTTGATTAGCTAGCTACCACGGCTAATGTTTGTAGGAAATTCAATGTTAGCCGCTCGGGACTGGATGGTAGAAGCAGCATAGGAAGATGGCGGACGTTACGGGACAAGAGGTCAGCTCCACGGCCCCACCGTTGCCTCGTCCTTCCTCCCGGAACGGCTCCGGGAGCGGCACTCCAGACACCGGCGGCGGTGGCTGGCAGACGCCGACCACCGTTACTTCAGGCCCGAGGCTAGTCCGGATAGTGAAGTCGGATTCGGGCTACGGCTTCAATGTTCGGGGACAGGTCAGCGAAGGGGGCCAGCTGCGGAGCATCAACGGGGAGCTGTACGCCCCGCTGCAGCACGTCAGCGCCGTGCTCCCGGGGGGAGCTGCCGACAGAGCCGGCATCTCCAAGGGGGACAGGATCCTGGAGGTGTAAGTGCTTTATTTTGACTGGTGACCATTTAAATTAATAATCAGGGTGAACGACACTGTGGCATGGGTCTGCCCCCACCCCAGAGCAGAAACCGTTCCTCCTAATGAAAGGAGAGTCTGTGTGGCTCAAAGACCAGGTCCAGGAGTCATTAGACTTTCTCCTCACACTGCATGGAAGCAGCAGTCCTCAGGTCAGCCCCTGTAACACCTGTCCCAGCAGCCAGGTGCAGACTGTGTTCACAGCCGCTGACACCAGGTGAAGTCTGCTGATGGACGGAGATGGTTGGAGGTTAATATCAGAGCAGGGTGCACCTGCTGTGTTAGTATGCATGAATGGACAGGACCTCTTTTACACTGTTGATGTGGAGCAGATCAGAGCATCACTGCTGCTCTCTGTGTGCAGGGCTGCCAGATAGGGCTCAGTTTGAAACNTATTAGTATTGTAAACACTGAACTATTGAGATTAAATATAAAAAAACTATGGTGCAGTACCAAGTTGAGTACAGCTGAGGGCAGTATTGGACCATTACAAGGCCCCATTGACTCACATTAAATGAATATGGAATAAAGTTTCAACATTAATATTTCAAAAACTACAAGTTGTACAGGTACCAAAAGGCATAGCAATCATTTGGCACAGGACCTTTACAGATATAAATTACAATGGCAGCTGTAGGACAAAGTATGCAGGAGGAGAAGCGTGGCAAAGTGGAGATGACTTGGATGGGAAACGAATCACAATAGTATGCATTGCATGAAAAGGAGCAGTCTTTATTTTTACAGTTAAAATATGTGTTTATTAAATAAAGTCTAATGTTACAACTAATCATGGATCCCTTTAAAATGATCAGGTCTTGGACAGAAAAACATCTAGAGTTTAGAAAAGGAAACCTTTGCACCAGAAAACACAGGAAACAAAACCTGAAACAAGAGCGAAACTTCTCACCTCTATATAATAATGTTTTATATATAATGTTCACTTTTGAGCTGTGTATGAGGCGTTATTATTCTAACATGCTTTTTTATTGTCACATTTGAAAATATCTTCTGTCAAAAACAATCAGTTGCAGTCAGTTATATTTTACATTTTCATCTACAGTAGTTTCATGCTCAGAGGATTAAAATGAAACAAAACCGTTAAAGTCAGAATTATTTGTCTGAGACGTCGGAAAAAACAAAAAAGACACAAGTTAATCTGCAAATATTAACATTTTATAAGCAAATACTGTATTGTGTATTTTACATGCTTAAATTCACATTTCAGCTCATATAAATGCAGTCTGGTAGATAGAGAATATAGAGATGATTTCAGAGACCAGATGGTTGTACGAGGACAGGGTCACCAGCAGATGGAGGTACGAGTCAGCGATGTAACACACCCTGTGGTGACCACTGTGGAAAATGACATTAAAAGCAGACAGAACAACCAAACACAAAACAGCTAAGATTATCATAACCATTTTAACTGTTTAACACTCTGTGTGTTCAAACCAAACATACAGCATGGTGTTTATGGAGGTAACTTTGTTTCTTTATTATTCAATCAAACAAAAAGCATCTTCAATCAAAAAAAAAATTCAATCAAAATTTTTTTTCAACCAAACAAAAAATAAATTCAATCAAAAAAAAAGTTTCAACCAAAAAAAACAACAAAAAAACCCAATTTCAACCAAACAAACAAACAAAAAAGCAATTTCAATAAATTTTTGCAAAACTGAAACTTTTGGTCGAAACTCAAACTTTTGGTTGATTGTCTAAGTTTTTGATTGTCTAAGTTTTAGAACTGTCTAGGTTTTTGGTTGTCTAAGTTTTTGGTTGTCTAAGTTTTTGGTTGTCTAAGTTTTTGGTTGACTAAGTTTTTGGTTGACTAAGTTTTTGATTGTCTAAGTTTTTGGTTGTCTAAGTTTTTGATTGTCTAAGTTTTTGGTTGTCTAAGTTTTTGGTTGACTAAGTTTTTGGTTGTCTAAGTTTTTGGTTGTCTAAGTTTTTGATTGTCTAAGTTTTTTGTTGTCTAAGTTTTTGGTTGTCTAAGTTTTTGGTTGACTAAGTTTTTGGTTGTGTAGGTTTTTGGTTGTCTAAGTTTTTGGTTGTCTAAGTTTTTGGTTGTCTAAGTTTTTGATTGTCTAAGTTTTTGGTTGACTAAGTTTGTGGTTGACTAAGTTTTTGGTTGACTAAGATTTTGGTTGTCTAAGTTTTTGGTTTAAGTTTTTGGTTGACTAAGTTTTTGGTTGTTGAAGTTTTTGGTTGACTAAGTTTTTGGTTGTCTAAGTTTTTGGTTGACTAAGTTTTTGGTTGACTAAGTTTTTGGTTGTCTAAGTTTTTGGTTGACTAAGTTTTTGGTTGACTAAGTTTTTGGTTGTCTAAGTTTTTGGTTGACTAAGTTTTTGGTTGACTAAGTTTTTGGTTGTCTAAGTTTTTGGTTTAAGTTTTGGTTGACTAAGTTTTTGGTTGTCTAAGTTTTTGGTTGACTAAGTTTTTGGTTGACTAAGTTTTTGGTTGTCTAAGTTTTTGGTTGACTAAGTTTTTGGTTGACTAAGTTTTTGGTTGTCTAAGTTTTTGGTTTAAGTTTTGGTTGACTAAGTTTTTGATTGTCTAAGTTTTTGGTTGACTAAGTTTTTGGTTGTCTAGGTTTTTGGTTGACTAAGTTTTTGGTTGTCTAAGTTTTTGGTTGACTAAGTTTTTGGTTGACTAAGTTTTTGGTTGTCTAAGTTTTTGGTTGACTAAGTTTTTGGTTGTCTAAGTTTTTGGTTGTCTAAGCTTTTGGTTGAACT
>NW_013954886.1:6631-9988 GCF_001266775.1 Austrofundulus limnaeus
ACAAAGTAAAGAACAACAAAAAATAAATAAAAAGAAAACGATTAATCGATTATTAAATTAGTCATCGATTATTTTAATAATCGATTAGTCATCGATTAATCGATTAATCGTGGCAGCCCTAAATGATATACAAATCTCATAAACTCATGTTTGGTTCACAATAGCACACATGTTAAAAATCAAATATTTCAACTAAGAAGTTTCACATCTTTTAGGGGTAAAATATGCTCCTATCCAGACATGAACATTTTCAGGGAAGGCTTTGCATGTTTCAGCAAGACAATGTTAACCCACATACTGCAGCCACATGGTTTTACAGTAGAACAGCGGGTTCTGAACTGATCCGACTGTTGAACAGCAGATAAGAATGGGACAACATCCCCTTCAAAACCTCCAGCAGCTGCTCCCCTTTCTTCCTGGACATTTGCAGACTGATGTGAAATGAGGAATTAAACATGGTGACTTTTCTGATGTGTTGTTGGTAAAACGTCTAAAACCAAAACGATTTCTTAATCATTTGGTTCTTTACATCAAGAGAATAAAAACAATAAAAAAAGATTATTCCTTAAGATCCAGACATGAATATTGTCTGACTTCACAAACTCTGATTCAGTAACAGTATTTTATTCAGGTTGTTCACTAGGGTTGGGCAAAATCGTATTGTGTGCAATTAATCGTCGGAAAAACTTTAATCGATTTATTTTTTGGCACTCTACGATTAATACGATTAATGCCAACAGATTGACGGGGGATTTCCTTGGTCAGCCCGCTTGGTGCTCCTCTCCACTTCAAATATGCTGAACATTTTTTAAAAAGTTTGTAATTTATTTATCATAACTCTGGTTTTACTTGGTCTATTAACACAATTTAAGAACATATGTACAGCCTGAAGTCTGCACTTTTCATACAGTTGGAACAGATTTTTATGGAGAGCAAATCTTTCCCACTAGAGTGATTTAAATTGGTCATATGAGTAAGGTATGAGGGCGTCCAGGGACTCCAGGTGATTAGTCATCATATTAATCGTTATCAGCTAAATACCACAAATAATTGTGACTAATTTTTTTGCCAATATTGCCCAACCCTATTGTTGACATAAAAGCTGGCATTCAGTGGGCACAGATCTAATAATACGCTAATTGCAGAACTAGCCTCTCATGTAGCAGATTAGCTTTTTGGCTAACTTTGGAAACATTATTGAACCCATTAAGTTATGCTCTGCTAATTTAAGTCCACTAAATAATTTGCAAGGGTTAAATCTCTGTTTTTATGCTGTTTATCCCCAATAAAATCTTACTAGCAGTGCTGAAAGTGTCGGGTCTCGTTGCATGCAGCATCTTTAGCAGCTTAATGTCAAACTAAGAGCATCTAAAAGAGATGAAATAACATTGAAATGTTGAAATTTCATCGAAAACATTGAATTAACAATGAAATACCATATGTTGTGCACACTGCCTGCACTGTTCTGTTATTTCTGTTACCCAAATTTTGTTGTTGTTTTCTTTGCTATTTAGTTATTATTTGCTGTTCGACATTTTGTCTTTACACTGTATACATTACCCTACATTTTTGTTTATTTACTCTTTGTGCATTTACTGCAAACTGAATTTTATATTCTGTATTGTCTTTATTTTTATTTTTTATAGCGAGTCGAAGGATTTCTTCTCATCCTAAGAATTTCATTGCATTGTTGACTCTTGTTAACCTGCATATGACAATAAATGAATCCTGAAAACATTTAACAATATTTAAATACCAAATACAAAAACTGACTTTGCATAAAATATGGTAGAGAAAGTATTTACCATTTGTTGTTTGACTAACTTCGAACGTTATTAATAAAAATACAAACTTGTTTCAAAGAAACACTTTTATTTTAAAGGAGGTAAACTGGAAGTAGCACTAGTTAGACGGAGCTATAACTCTGGTTGAAGGACGTAAAGATGTGACAGACTGACAGCCATGTTAGCGGTTAGCGTTAGCTTCCACTAAATTTGTATCCGTTTAGCAGGTTCTGCATTCTTGTTTAGCAGATTAGTGGTTATTTCTGTAGTCTTTGTTCAAACAGAAGCTCATTTTGAAGTCGGGTCACAGAGGCAGCAGCTTCAGGAGGGAGAACTGGACATCGCTCTCCTCCTCTTCCTCAGGGGGTTCAATGTGTCCCTGGGCCATCCTCCTGGATGGTTGGAGTTTTTTGGCCAGCTTATGCATGCCATATTTCTAAGCTCAACGCCCCACTAGCTTAAAGTGTAAAAGTCTGAATAATTTATTGCATTTCTCAGGATGTGTTTAAAAACTGCTTTCAGTCGCTGAGCTATTCATCACATTTGATTTGAGGATAAAAGGTGTCAGAAACCACTGGATACAAACCCTGTAATGTTTTATGGCTTTAATAGTTTAATATCATCAGTTCCATCAAGTCTAATTTAGTTCTTCAAGATGTTAAAAAAATCTGACACACATAATGAGAGCAGTGCTCTTTAATTAGCAGTCGCCCTGGTTAATAAATGTCTGTCGTCTTTCAACAGCAACGGGGTAAACGTGGAGGGAGCCACGCACAAGCAGGTGGTGGATCTGATCCGGGCCGGCGAGAAAGAGCTGGTGCTGGCCGTGCTGTCCGTCCCACCACAGGAGGCCGACTGCCTGGACCCCGGAGACGACGGGTCGGCCCTCTCCTGCTACGACTACTCTGACAAGCAGGCCGTCCCCATCTCCATCCCCAGCTACAAACACACCGAGCTCAACAACGAGAAGTTCGTGGTGCGTGACACGCCACACACGCCACACATGTCACACATGGTACACACGTCACACATGGTACACACGTCACATATGTCACACACGTCACACATGATACACATGGTACACACGTGACATATGGTACACACGTCACATATGGTACACACATCACACATGGTACACATGATACACATGGTACACACGTCACACATGGTACACACGTCACACATGGTACACACGTCACACATGGCACACATGGTACACACGTCACACATGGTACACACGTCACACATGTCACACATGGTACACACGTCACATGTGGTACACACGTCACACATGGTACACATGATACACATGGTACACATGTCACACATGGTACACACGTCACACATGGTACACACGTCACACATGGTACACACGTCACACATGTCACACATGGTACACACGTCACATATGTCACACATGGTACACACGTCACACATGTCACACATGGTACATATGCCACACACGTCACACATGTCACACATGGTACACACGTCACACATGTCACACATGGTACACACGTCACACATGTCACACATGGTACACACGTCACACATGTCACACATGGTACATATG
>NW_013954886.1:9998-12337 GCF_001266775.1 Austrofundulus limnaeus
ACCAGTAAACGTGATAGCTAAACAATAAACACCAGTAAACGTGATAGCTAAACAATAAACACCAGTAAACGTGATAGCTAAACAATAAACACCAGTAAACGTGATGACTAAACAATAAACACCAGTAAACGTGATGACTAAACAATAAACACCAGTAAATGTGATGACTAAACAATAAACACCAGTAAACGTGATAGCTCTCATCAACTTAAAGGTCCTTGTTTCGCCGATTGTCTTCTTTGACACGGTGAACTCCCCTCGACAGTTGTTTCTCAATGACATCCTCTCAGATCTGCGGCACACTTTTCAGGGATTTTGCCCATTGGTTGTTGACAATTTTCTGAAACCACGCACGGACATTACAACTCGCCATCATCACCTTGCTCTTTCAATTTCCATTCCCCCACCCTACATCCGATTTCTGCAGGTACGTGGCGTTTCGCCGTCCAATCAAAACGTACGTTTCATGCCTGCTTTGGAATGTGCAAAAGATCTATTAACTTCAACTTTTTGTGTTCAACTTTGCCTAAAAACGTGAAGCATCACGTTCCTCGTGTCATCGCACCGGCTGAGCACCGCTGACAAACAATAACTGAGCTCTACGTGGTTTTTCCTGCACAGAAACAAGCACTCACTGGCCAGATACAATGTATCGACAGGCCTTTGCTTCACACACGATGTAAATAAATGCAACGCAGTGTGAAACATAATTGTGTGTGTGTGTGTGTGTGTGTGTGTGTGTGTGTTTTCACTAATCCTTTTCACATTTGTGATTGTTTCCAGGTTTACAATGTATACATGGCAGGCAGGCAGCTGTGCTCAAAGCGTTACCGCGAGTTTGTGATTCTGCACCAAAACCTCAAGAGAGAATTCCCCAATTTTTCGTTCCCCAAACTGCCTGGGAAGTGGCCGTTTTCACTGTCGGAGCAGCAGCTGGACGCACGGCGCCGAGGCTTGGAGGAATACCTGGAAAAAGGTCAAGAAAAAGAGGTTTCATGTGTTTGAGGCACATTTCTATTCTTTTACTTGTGTTTTAAAATTGAGATAACGTGATTCTAAGTGAACCGTGACGATAATTAAGGTTGGTAATACCCTTAGACTCATCTTACAGTTCTAAAATACAGTTTTTTAAACTCTATTTAAACATCTTATTTTCATGCTCTTAAATTTAACTTGTGTGTTTTTGTTCTCACAGTGTGCTCGGTACGGGTAATCGGAGAAAGTGACATCATGCAGGAGTTCCTGTCTGAATCAGATGAGGTAAAAACACAACTGTCTTGTTTTCTCGGCTCATCCTGTGACTCAGCTCACAGTTTGTGTCTCTCTCTTCACATGACCAAGAACTATAACGGCGTGTCAGATGTAGAGCTGAGAATAGCCATGCCTGATAAAACAACGCTCACGGTTAGAGTTCGCAAAAACTCCACTACAGACCAGGTTTATCAGGTAAACACATACGTGCACTAACTGTGCTCAGTCATGTCTTACTTTTTGTTTTCTTTTTTATAAATCCAGACGTTTCTTCTCTTTTCTCCTCCAGGCTGTGGTTCTGAAGCTGGGGATGGACAGTGTAACAGCCAGCTACTTCGCTCTGTTTGAGGTCATCAACCACACCTTTGGTGAGTCAGAACCCGTCTGTGGACCAGGAGGTTTGTAGGTTTACACATGAAAAACAGCTTTTTCCCTTTTCTTTTTCTGTTAACTTCTAACTTCACATCTGTCAGCTGGACATGTTTGGTGTCAATAGAAACCTAAGAATTTTTTTTTGTCTTTGACTGAGTGGGGGTGAGGATGAGGGTGGGATGGTGCGATTGTGTATGTTTGGGTATTTGTCAGGCTGCGGTCTGGGCTCCCCATCCTGCTGGTTTATCTGGGGGCCCGCTGCTACTCGGACCCCTGGTGGGGTGTGCAGCTGGCCGCTGGCGTGCTTGAGGTTCCCGGGGTCTGGGGCTGGGGTGTGTGCCGGCCTGGCCTGGTGACTGCCTGCTGGGGCTCGGGGCCTCTGGCCATGTCGGGCTTTGGCCTGGAGGGGGGTGCTCCCTGGGGGCCCGGACTTCTGTGCCCTTTCCTGGATCTGCTTTGGTATGGCGGGTGCCGGTGGGGCCCATGAGTTTGTCGCTGCTGGCCCTGGGGGCTGTGCTTGTGGTCGCTGGGGGGACTCTCCCAGTTCTCCCCTATGGTCTGATCTGGGGGGTGGGTGGGCGGATCTTCTGTATGGGTATGTGTATATTTTTATATATGCCCTCCATGTATTTATCCATTTATTTTTCAGGTGAGCGGACAGATGTTGGGTGTGTGGTCCTGTGTTTTGTCGGTGTTTATTTAATATACTTCTAATC
>NW_013954886.1:13337-16299 GCF_001266775.1 Austrofundulus limnaeus
CTTGTACTCAGTCTTGAAAAAACTGGTATCGGGACACCCCTAATCTTTATATATGTATGGGTATGTGTATATTTTTATATATGCCCTCCATGTATTTATCCATTTATTTTTCAGGTGAGCGGACAGATGTTGGGTGTGTGGTCCTGTGTTTTGTTGGTGTTTATTTAATATACTTCTAATCTCTATTTCAATCTTTCTAAAATGGAACCATCATGGTCTGTCCTGTGCAGAATGACTAAACACTAAATTATTTCTTTACTAAAACCTCTGTAACTTTGCTCCAGTTCATTTTAGCAGCGTGAATCTTTGCTCAGGTGATGTCCACAGGTGGATTTATGGTTTCCAAGAGTTTTTAGTCTGATTCATTATGGTTTTAAATGGGTTATATACTGTTTAATGAAAAAATTATTCAGGTGAGAGAGAGGAAAAAAAACATTTTCCATCCCCAATATGTCTAAAACCACAGCAGCTGTTTTAATACTGACACTTCTGATGAAATCTACCAACACTGAGGTGCAGTTTGATTTACACTGAGTAGCTCAGAGCTCCTTTAAATATACAATAAATACCACTCAGATTAAATTAAATATGATTTAAATTCTATTCAGCACAGCATCATGTATTAGTAACAAACAGGGGAGAACATTATGGGGTGAGCTTATTAAAACAGCTAGGAAACTCCAGGGAGGTCTGAACTCTTTCATTCTGAAAAAACAAAGATTGTCCCTGTAACAATAAATCATTTAATGAAACTATATTTTAATACAAATGAAATAAACAGAAAGCATATCTACCATTCATGTAGGCAAACAGTACTGGTTCCCTCCAGCTGTAGCAGGGTTTGTGCAGGAGGCTGTCTGAGCTGACAGCTCCTCTTTACTACACTGCTGAGAAACTCCACTTGCCATTCCAGAGAACAGTGTTTAATCTCCCAAGTGTGAGTTTCATCTTCGTTATTTAATTAAATCTACATTTGCTCTGAAAAAAAACTCCCCTTTTATTGTTCCCACATTAATGAAACAAGAGAAAAATAACAACAAATGGGACAAAATCCTGTTTAAACCTGTTGGTTCTGCATTTCTTTTGTCATTTTTATACAAGAAAGTTTGTGTTTTTCTGCTCGACTGATGATTTTAGATAACAGTGGTAGTTTAAGAAGGATTGCAGCTGAGCTACTTTACTGGATGGCAGCACGTGATGCTCCCTTTAAAGATGTGAAAATTACTCAGCATGTAAAGCCACCATATTAACGTATACAGATGGAAAAAAGACTAAAATCCAGAGTGTCCCTCACTTTGTCAATGAATTCTAAAAATTATGATTATTGTTATTATTTTAATATTTTTAAAAAGTTTGCATTTCATTCAAATCAATACAATTTCACAGTTTGAATTTGAATATAAAGACTTTTAGCTGTAGGTGACAGAAAGTGCAGGAGAAATAATGAGGTGGAACTTTGTGATCTAAATAATACATTTAATTAGTTCTGCTCACTACCTTTTTTTTCTATAAATAACAATATAAAATAAACTACTTAGGTTTGTATAAGCTGCAATATATTACTTCTGGAACATTTGCCGTCTTAAAATACAAAAGATTCATTTTTGCAACATTTATAGACGTGACTCCAAACAAAGAGGCTGTCCTTTTGAAGTTTTCTTTTTGAAAAAAAAAACAAAACTATAAAGACAGTCATGTAAAATTCACGTATCTTACATGTCACGTAAGATCATTAAAAAATATAAATATTCCTCTCTGACAGTCATTATGTTGTGCTTTAACTTCTTTATTCCCAAGGGGTTTTCTAGATGTTTTTTCTCTAAATCCCATGCTGAAATGTAACTGAGTGTATCTCAGCATTTATAAATTCTACTTAAATAATCTTGGTATCAAAATAAAGCTAACAGTTGTTATAGTTCAGCCTCAGAGCAGGATAACAGCAGCCGTGGTCAACAAACCCTTTGTTTCAGCTTCTATTGTTGTAAAATCAACACCAGCTCCAGTTTTGAAGGGAACCACATCACTTTCCTTCTCAACCTTGTTTTCTTTCAGTGCGTAAACTTGCCCCCAACGAGTTCCCCCACAAACTGTATGTCCAGAACTATACCTCAGCCGTCCCTGGGACCTGCCTTACTCTGCACAAGTGGCTCTTCACCACAGACGAAGAGGTTCTGCTCAGTGACAACCAGCTGGCTGTCAGCTACTTCTTTCACCAGGTGTGCACATGCAGGACGTCTGGCTGCTTTTTGTTCATCTCATTATGTCTTTATTTCTGTCGTCGCATGATTTACCAAGAATGCAGAAACACGTTGGAATAATGCACAGAAAGTCGCGTGTATGGTGGTCAATAATAATTTGATTCTGAGCGACAAACAGACAGAACTCAATCAGGAGACTCTGTCGGCTGATTAAATTATTATTGACCACCATACACGCAGACTTTCTGTGCATTATTCCAACGTGTTTCTGCATTCTTGATAAATCCTGCCAACAACGCCAATTTCCATTCTTCTGTTTGCAGGCCCTTGATGATGTGAAGAAAGGCTTCATCAAAGTTGAGGAGAAGTCTTATCAGCTGCAGAAGCTGGCAGAGCAGAAGAAGATGTCCATGGTTAGTCCCAAACTTGTTGTTGGTTTTCTATTGGTTTAATTTGAAGGTGGGCGGGATCATTTGTGGCAAATCGGCCAATCCAAACCTCGTGAAACGTCCAGTTTACCCCTTTCAGAATAAAAGCATTTCTTTTAAGTTGGTCAAACACTTTCTCTACCAAATTTTATTTGCAGTCATTTTTTATATTCTTTTTTAAATATGTGACCCGTCACATCAAAACGAGGATTGAGTCTAAAAGTGGGATATGGAGAAATAATCAAATATAGAGTTTTGATTAAAACATTTGCAAAAAGTGCATTTTGTCAAAACATAATGAATATTTTTTATTATTTAGAAATGTATTCATTTTAC
>NW_013954886.1:17299-20228 GCF_001266775.1 Austrofundulus limnaeus
CAAAAAAAAAACAATTACAAATACACTAATTCAAATAAACCAATTCAAGAATCCTAGAGGTCTTGTCCTTTTAGCTCGCCATCGTTTGCTCAGGATCTGAGGATCTGATCCATCATAAAAAACCTGACCTATAAAAGGCCAAAAAGAAACAATTATATATTTTATCTAATAAGTATGCAACATACAAATGCAATAAATATCAATTCAAATACGATTAAAGTTTTAGTAATTAAACTAAACATTTGTCAGGTTAAATTAACCATAAAACAAACAAAAGAACAATCATACTTCACACTAATCAATTTAAGGTTAAAGTTGAAAAGTTGAAATCAAAGTTAACTTTCAACGTATCAATCAAGGAAAACAAATAAATTAACTCAAATACTCAAGCAAAATGAGGAAAAGAAATATACTGCGCAATAAATTCAAATGTAGCTACATCCTAGTTTTAATCAAGAAATCTTGCACAAACCCAACAGTTACCTTTGAGCAGAGAGTGCCAGACTACAATCAGCTGTGAATCCCAGTGACGGCCCAGGTAACGACCGCTGACAGTCTAATAAAACAATGCTCCAATGATCAATTGAGCAACATTTTTATGGTGAACAATACTGCAATCAACCCAGCAAACTCACCAATAGTTCAAATCAGTTGTTTCAAGGATTTGGATGGATTTCCAAGATGAAACTTTCAGCAAGACGCCAACAGCCAGCCACAATCACAGTGGAACAGGTGCAGTGTTACTGCACTGGAGGCGGGGCTTTAAATAAGTTGGAGATTTTAGGGCAAAACAGGAAGTGGGCCCGCAAAAATAAAAGTCTTGATTAATTGACTAATTACGGGTTACAATTAGTTTTTTTTACAGTTTCAATAAACATATTTGCCAATACATCCTCCTGCTTGAGGTGTTCTTGTCAGTTAACTAACCAGCAGCTATTTGGTTACCAGTGAAACGGTCCGTTATAGCAACACCTTCCTAAAATAATTGTGTAACTCAAATTTTGCAAACTAAGGACGTTGGCAATTATTTTAGGACGATGACAATAGTTGTCTCCAAGCTGGTGCTGCCTGGCCTGGCTGTTGCTTGTTTTTCATGGGGGCTACTGAGAGAACTTGTCAAGAAACTAACTGTTTGTTAGTCCCCTGAGAAGTATTCAACCTGTTTTATCACCTGTTTCCACTACAAGACACTTCATTTTATTTTTCTCACAGTCATTCAAAAAAATCCCAAATTGAACTTTGCTGCTTTCTCCCAATTTTTGTTGTCATCATTTTGCAGTCTAGCACCGAGTGGCAGCAGACTGTAAATAAATGACGTTACGGGCCATGAGGTGCTATAAGACGCCCACAGTTAATGTGAAACTGCTCGGTTTGAAGAAAAAAAAGATTAGTTTAATCTGTCCACATGGCTTAAAATAAATTGACAAACACTAAAACCAAGGGTTTGTTATTTCAGTTAGTTTTAGTTTTGTAAAAAAGTTTATACAGTTACTGTTAGTTATCATTTTTTTCTTTTTATTACAGTTTTTATTTCAGTGAACTAAAATGTTTTTAGGTCTTAGTCTGTGGTTAAAGTTTCTGCAGCTGGTTCTGGTTTCTAACTAAAGATTAGTTCCAGTTAAATCTTGTTGTGATATCATTTCTAGTCAAATCAGAAATCCTGCCCTCTTGTTTTCCAGTACCTGAGTCTGTTGAGAAGTTGTGACGGCTACAACGAGATCATCTTCCCTCACTGCTCCTGTGACTCCAGACGTAAAGGTCACGTGATCACAGCCATCAGCGTACAGAACTTCAAGCTGCACGCCTGCACAGAGGAGGGCACGCTGGAGGTGCGTCTGCTTTCTCTTTACACATACGTGGCAAAAGCTCTCACAGAAGTATAAACACAATGGTTTAAAAATACTTTTTAGGAGGTAGAAGTATCAACTCAACTGTTGTATTTTTATTTTATACACTGTACTGATCCCCCGGTTGGGAAATTAATTCTCTGCATTTTAACCATCACACACGTGAACACACTAAGGAGCAGAACTTTTACTCAAGTAAAAGTGTAAAAGTACTGATTTTAAAACTATTTATAGTATAAAAGTGAATGTACCATAATGTAAGGAGGAAGACGGGGCATTAAAGATAAAAGCTGCCGTCACACCACATGGTTTATAGTGCACAACCCCACCTTCTCAAAAAACAATTACATTTCTCTAAAAGATATGAATAGTTTATATTTCTCACTCAACCACAATAAAACTCATTCTGTCCAGAGGTTCCACAGATTTTCTTTTTATTAACATACTTACATACTTACTTAAATTACTTAGTTACTTACTTACATACTTACTTACATGCTTACTTACTTACATACTTACTTACTTACTTACATACTTACTTACTTACTAACTTTTACATACTTACTTACTTACATACTTACTTACTTACGTACTTACTTACTTACTTACGTACTTACATACTTACATACTTACTTACTTACTTACTTACATGCTTACTTACTTACATACTTACTTACTTACTTACATACTTACTTACTTACGTACTTACTTACTTACTTACGTACTTACATACTTACATACTTACTTACTTACTTACTTACATGCTTACTTACTTACATACTTACTTACTTACATACGTACTTACTTACTTACATACTTACTTACTTACTTACGTACTTACTTACTTACGTACTTACATACTTACTTACATACGTACTTACTTACTTACATACTTACTTACTTACTTACGTACTTACTTACTTACGTACTTACATACTTACTTACTTACTTACATACGTACTTACTTACTTACATACTTACTTACTTACTTACGTACGTACTTACTTACTTACGTACTTACATACTTACTTACATACTTACTTACTTACTTACATACTTACTTACTTACTTACGTACGTACT
>NW_013954887.1:0-1506 GCF_001266775.1 Austrofundulus limnaeus
CCATGGTTATATAATAGCAGCTGCATTCTGGTGTGATAAGCTCTATGTTTTATATTCAATTAATGTATGATCTTAGTCGACTAATCGGAAAAATAATCAGTGATTAATCGATTATAAAAATAATCGTTTTGTGGCAGCCCTATACTGGGGTACTGAAAACTTCCACTCTGGTGTTAAAAAGAGCCGGAGTCAGAGACTGGTCACCAGAGGTGGGTTGTTGTGGTCCCACTGAAACCAGCTCTGTGTCAACAGGTCCTGTTTTTAGATAAAACAAACTAAAGTCGACTTCTGTATTTCAGAAACTGACAGATAAAAAGTGGATAAAAAAAAAAAGGCCTCAGAAAGTCTGTAGCTCTGTTGGTCTTCAGGCTGCAGGAAGTCTGGCTGCTTAGAGAAAAAACCTGCCTGATTTAAGACTTTTATTTTGAAAAGTTAAAAGCAATCATTCCTGCTGCGATGGAGTCAAACAGAAATTTGTCTGAAGGAGTTAAAGTCCACAGAACAGAACAGAACCATGGTTCTGATCGGTGTGTGCTGCCCTCTGCTGGTCCAGCTGCTCAGGTACAGCAGGTCCAACAGAACCTCTGTGGTTCTGGGAACGACTCAGAACCGGATCCTCCGGGTCAAAGCAGCGCCTCACCAGGCTGCGACTGTTGGAAACCACTTGGAGACATAAAGCCGTGAGAAAATCGATCACGTTTTATTTGAACGGACTCATTCTGGACGAGACGTCCTGCGGTTCTGAACAGGTTCTGGTGGTCCAAAGAAGACCAACAGTTACAAAATAAAAGCAGATTTAGAAAAATTCAAATTTTAATGAGGAAAATTTTGAATTTTTCTTGTTTTTTTTCTTCTCACACTTGATGCAACAGAAATAAAATAAAATAAAATAAAATCTTTCCATAGTTTGGCTTTAAATTAAAAATTTAATGTGATTACAAGGCTGAGATGAGATCACATGACGCTGCTGGTCCAATCAGAAAACACTGAATTCCAGTTAGACACTCATTAAATCATAAAAACAATAAAAAAAATCATAATAATACAAAACAAACAATAAAAATCTAATTACAGAGATATGAACAGAAGCAACATTTTGTCCTCCTTCAGGTGTGAACACATCGGGTTAGCTCACAAGATCATTATTATTATTATTATTAACATTATCCTCATTAATATCTTACAAAACAAAATCAACTGTGCAATAAAAAGGATCGAATCCCTCGGCCCACGGGGGTGGGGACAGAGGAGGACGAGCAGGAGACAGACGAGGGGTCTCAGGATCAGAGACCAGGAGCTCAGGAAAAGAAGGAGGGATGGAGAGTGGAGGAGGGAAAGAAGGAGGGATGAAAGTGGAGGAAAACAAAGACTCCTCACTACAGCTGTTTTCATGTTTAAAGGGATCCAGGATTAGTTGTAACGTTAAACATTTATTTTAACTGTAAAATAAAGACTAAAAATACTGTAGGATGTTTAGTTTTTATAATATTTTAAAATATATTTTAA
>NW_013954887.1:2506-16839 GCF_001266775.1 Austrofundulus limnaeus
CTCTCTCTCTCTCTCTCTCTCTCTCTCTCTCTCTCTCTCTCTCTCTCTGTCCTGAAAAGCATAAAAACCTCCAATTTCTCATGTTTATTGTTGTTTTTTGGGGACAGTGTGGCTTGCTAAATCATATGTGGAACAATCTGACAAAATGAAAGTGGTGTGWGTGTGACCCAGTTTCCGGGGAGGTGCATTACTTACGCCCAGCTGCCTGTCTCTGCCTCTCCCCCGTCAGCCAGCCATGCCTTTCACGAGCAGCTCACAAACATCCTGCCAGCTCTCTGCAGCTGCAGCATATGCAACTCATGGCTGCGAGGCAGTGGAGGTCACAACAGGGAGGGCACATGGTCCTGGGATGGGCTTTAGTTTGTCTCTTCTCCTTTCCATGTTGGTGATGTTTGAAGCATTTCAGAAAATCATAAAGGAGGAATGAATGGCTTGAGCAAAAAAAATGGAGTGATAAGTTACAAAAAAAAAAGAAGAATGGGATGCAGACAGATCAATGAGGAGACTAATTAATG
Source organism: Austrofundulus limnaeus (assembly GCF_001266775.1). Taxonomy (NCBI): domain Eukaryota; kingdom Metazoa; phylum Chordata; class Actinopteri; order Cyprinodontiformes; family Rivulidae; genus Austrofundulus; species Austrofundulus limnaeus. Next base: position 3,022 of record NW_013954887.1, read on the forward strand.
TGTATCCGGTCAGTTTTGGTTCAAATAAATTGACTCAGGAAGCAGATGTATGTCAGACTGAATGTTAATTGTTTTCCCTGAGGTCTGCCTTCCTGCAAAATGTTTATTCTTACGCCTCTTGTCTGGTCTGGGAATGCTTTGGAGTTCTCCCAGAAGAGCTGTTGTGGACAGAGACGTCTGAGCCCCCTGCTCAGACTGCTGCCCCCGCGACCTGACTCTGCAACAAGCAGAAGATAATGGAATAGATAAATGTGTTTTTTATACAAAAAAAAAACAACAACAACAAAGGAAATATTTCCATCTGACGTCACAAAAACCTTGTGATGACGGCTTGTGACTCAAAATAGCTTAAGGTGTTTTGAGCCTGTTGGTTTAAAGTGAAGCAGATTAGGTTTTTATTTGAATATTTCTTCACATCTCACCCAATATCAATGATTTATTATGTTAATCATTTACAGCAATGTAAGTGAGGAGTCKCATTTTTTTTCCAGCTTAACCTAATCATCTTATTTCCAACATATCCACCAGAGCTTTCCACAATGAGCTTAACATATTCATGGCTGTGAGCAGATTAAACCCGTTACAGCTTTAAGAGACGGTCTTTAGTATTAAAACACTAGACAAGGAATCAAATTGGCACACGCTTTGATATTTAAAAGGTACACACACATGCAGAAACAATGCAGTGAATGCAACAGCATCCATCCTTCAGACGATTTCAGCAGCAATCCACCAGGCCGACCTATTTTACCCAAGTCAGATGCTCGTGGTGACGTAACACTTTCATATGAAGGTAATTAGGCTTTTCAGGCATGAGTCACAACTTTTAGTCACTGAAAAATTCTGAGCCAGTTGTTCCACGGCCCAAAAATCTTCACAACAGAACGACTCCAATTTGTTTCTTTTGGTTTGTTAAAGTTCTTTAAAATAGAACGAGCTGCCCAATTTATGAGGCATTTAAAAGCAATGCGCTCAAATGTTCCACTGGACCACCCAAGACTGTCAATGTTTTACTAACACTGTGCTGGCTGGATGGACTGGATGGATGGATGGATGGATGGATGGATGGATGGATGGATGGATGGATGGATGGATGGGAGACTGACTTACTGCCTTGATCAGATCTTTAATAACATAAATAAATCTCTGGTGTTTGAGAACATAATCTTACATTTGTAGCATTTTATAAGCTTTTGAGCAAAGAATTTAAACAATTGCAGAACAGTATTATAAACCCAGACCTCAAAGAAGTAACTAACCTACTTTCTCTCTGTTTTGTTTTACCTCTGTGCCAACCAGTCCCTAAAATAGCTGCAGATCAATATGTGGAAAGGTTTTTAGAACTGAGCAAGAAAAATAACCCGCAGGAAGGAGTTGAGTTTTTCCAAATTAGAAAAAGTGCAGGAGTTCCTTGTAAAGAACAACAGTTCATAAAATAAAATTATTTGGGGGGAAAAATGAAAAAAAAAAGTTTGGTCATTTTTAGGTAACACTACATTTTTTTCAGAAATGAGATCATGGTTTATAGTTTTTACTGTAAAGATGATATTGTCGGTTGTTTACATAATAAAATTTTTAAAAAGCAGCCAGTTTCAAATCTTAAAATGAGTTATAGTCTCAGAAACACTTCAAAGGTCAGCTGTGTTTGTGTTGAACATATTAATCTTCTCTGCAGTCATCTGCTCACATAAAATCCTGCRAGTTGCTATGGTTACTGATCATACCTCCTCCTCTCCTCTTCAGGTCGGTCCTCCTCKGACAACTTGTTGAAGGAGCTGAGGACAAACAGAGTGGGTTGAGCACTTCTCAGACAAACAGTCTCACTTCTACTGGGTCACAAAGTTCACCAACTGATTCTGGYAAGGTGACCTCCTGAGTTCATACAGCCAGGAGTCACCAACACAGCTTGTTCCCATTTTCAGTAAGTAATGGCGGCTCGGTGGAAGCTGGCCGTGGCTGGCAGTCTGGCTCTGACAGACTCACACTAAGCTCATTAAAGAAATATCTGTCTTGAGCTGCTTATTTTAGATGGGATGGAGCTTTGAGCACGTGTGTGTCAAAGCCAGGTCATAAACCTGATTGCCTAATATAGATTAAAGGTGTGCATGTGAAAGGATAAAACCAGTAAAAGGGTGCCGTTTATCCTATAGTCTGGATTGAATTAATCTGCAAATTGAGAGGCAATTACATAACTGCTTCAGTGCAGCTGGGGTTAGGTAATTAGGGCCCTAATTTATTTCCTTCACTGCTTCCTTTTTCTTTTTTCTTTCTTTCTTTCTTTTTTGTCACAGTATAATTTCTATTTTTTTTATCTCAAACTTGAATTTTAATCTAAGCCCATTATCTTCCATGTCCAATAATTGTTTGTCCCCTTCCTGATTTTCTGGTTTCTGAAGAAATTCTAGACGGTAATCTTTTCTTTGTCTGACCCCCCAGTCATTTTTTTAGCCTCGTTTCAGAGAGTAACATCGAGTATTATGTTAAAATCAAATATTTTGCATCACAATTTTTGTTGTAGATAAAACTTTTTTATCAGAACGTGATCTACACTGGGGAGTTTGTATTATATATCAGTTATCATTTTACAGATGTTTTGCTTTAATCTCATCAACCACTCTTTTAAATTGATTAATATATAAAAGGTAGGCCACCGTTTTCACAATCATTTCATTTAACGGATAAGGGTTATATAAGGGTTTTACAACTGAAAACAACAAAGGCAATGTGGATGACAAATTAAATGTCCTAAATTACATATGAACAGTTAGATGTGTCACAATAGTCATCCCTCAACTTGGTCTTTATCTCCTGTATAAATGGTATATACGTTTAGTCAAAAAAGAAGGAAAAAACAGCATTTGCTGCCATCTAGTGGTCAAAAACTGGTACGTCGTTACAATAAGAAACAATAAAAATGAATTGTAAAGACAACGCATATTTAAACAACCACAAACTATATTTTATACACTTTTTATGGAGTTAGGGCCTATTTACTTGAGTGTATTAAACACGATAATATTCAAACAGTTTCCGGTGGACAGAATGCTCCCATTCGGAATTTGATTGATCTCGGCTCAATGACAACAATTTAGCTTCCTTTTTCTCTAGCCAATCACATCGCGACTAGAAAAGCGAGTCATGAATTCTGTCCAATCAAAACGCGCAGAATGAAAATGAGGCGTGAGCATCGAAGCGGGCCGCTGGCTGACTTTCCTGTGTTCACTGTTTGGAGTTTGACTACTGCGAGGTAGAAGGAGAGGGTATACTAATGTCACATACCTCAAACGGGGGGAAATGCTTTGGGGTATTGAATAACAACCTACCGGAGGTTTTTCCAGCCACTCTTTTACGCTGAAGGACGTGAATTAAACCGGTTTGTTCACGACAAAGGTAAGCTGACATCAGATATGAATGTTAGCATAATTAGCGTAAATCGCCAGTTAGGCTTCCTAATCCTTAATAATAGTCTAATAAATACCCCCATTAAACACTGTATTTATGTTATATAACTAAATAAATGTGATTCACTGAGCTCAGCTGGAAAATGCCACTTCTATTTTAAAATCAGTTCAAGGATGTCACCTTCTCAGTTTAGCATCACAGAGCCCTTGTGATGTCAAAAATAGACCTTAGTGGTCCATCTGATGATGATCTTCTAAACCTGATAATAAAAACGTATACAGAAGAGCAGAAGTACACGTTGGACAACAGAGAAACACTAAACGGAAAAATAAAAACTGGCCTGTGTGAGATGCTACAGGTCCATAACTACAGCTATGAAATAAATGCTGGAGCTAAAACAGTTAAATGTATCAATCTACATTAAAGTTTTCAGCTATTTTCTACTAACAAATACAGTATTGTGCAATAGTTAAAGCAATTTCTAATTACATTACATTTTGTTTCCAAAAAATGCAGGTTATCAGTATGTCTTTAATATTATCTTTTAGGAAACAGTATGGAAAACAATGCACCATCCTTCAGGTGAACGTCAAGTTTATGCCAAGTTTTTATCCAATAACTTTTAGGAATCAACTTATTGGCGCTGAAATACTATTTTGTCCTTATCAACTTGTGTTATTCAACATATTCAATTAAAGAAACTAGAACAAGTTCTGTTTTTGAGACAGACCACAGGCGATAAAGTAACTAAACATTCAATTTGCATTGTTTCAGTGCTAAATGTATCAGCATAACACTGGTTCTCTTATAAGATGTAAAACCTCTTTTTTTATGTCGGAATGATTCAGAGATCAGAGTTAAATGGCTATAGAGTGGAAAACTCAGCTGAAGTCCAAAACAACATGTATTAAATCCAAAACTATATATATATTTTTTCAAGCTCCTTTAAAAGCCACAAACTCTTTCTTTGCTSTTTTAATTTGACCTGATTTCAGCCATGGATCCTTCACCTACAGGAAACTTGTCCACACCAAAACTCAACTCTTCCTSTTTGACCACCATGAGGCCGGGCACTTCCTCCCTCGGCTTGTCCGCTACCGCGTCGACTCCGGACCAGAAGAAGCCCAAACTCACGATGCCAACCCCTCCGACCACTCCCTCATCGTCCCCCTCCACAGCTTCCCCTCGTTCACGTCCGAGTCTCTCTTCTCGCTCTTCCTCCCTCTCCTCACCGACGTCCTCGTCCCCTTGCCAGCCCACCAGAAGCCTCTCTCAGTTGGGACGATCCCAGCTCAATGCGGCCTCGGCTGCTGCGGCGCCACAACCACCTGGCTCGCCTGAACCGGGTACGAGTCAAACTCAGACTTTTGACCTAACACAGAAACTTTACTGCTTTTTGTTTCACTTTTTACGTTTTTACCAATCAGTGCAGCTAACACACCCAGGTAGCTGCATCTGTTTCCAACAACTACAACATGTAAAGCAGCCACTCCCATTCTGCTGACTTGTAGGGAAAAAACAGTCTTGCCTCTGTGGGGGGTTTTAGCCAGTCAAATGTATTATGAAGCCTTCAGATAGTTGGATATCAGGTTCAACTTTTTGAATGTCTTAGCAATGATATTATCAATAGAGTATGAGTGGAAAGTTTGAAATCTGACACCTCAGTCACTTACTTAATGCTAGTCTGTTATTTTTATTCTGGCGCTCTGAAAAATACCCAACGTAGCATGAACATGCAAATAAACATCAATAGATTTTAGCTAATGTAAGAAAAATCAAGCAGGTTGAGTCCTTGATGATGTTTGTGTTACATTAAGGACAGCAGCAAAATAAAGAGTTGCTTTGGAGCTCAGAGATGGGGATCATGCTGATGCAGCATATTAAGAGCCTTGATGGGGAAATGAAGCCTGTAAACAAATAATATTTTCTTAGACTTTTCAAGTCAAAGCCAGGCTGCAGCTTCACTTGTAGTCTCTCTTAAAGCATGTGAGATTGTTGGATTTTGTTTCTACCTCCTCTTTCTTTACACCACAACAAATGTGACTTGTTATTTTTACTTTAAGGATTTATTTTTAGTTTGAGCTCCAGCTGTTCTATATAACTGGGTTTTCTTGTGTGATCTGTTGGCGCTCAGAGTGTGTAGGAAGGATGACTCCCAGCTACTACCACACCACAATTTAGCTCAGTATCTATAAAGTTGATTGTTGATATTGTGTTTTGTTTTGTTTTTAAAGTTGAGCATCTGTGGCAGCCGTCTTGAATCGTGTTGACTTTAAATTGGGTTGAATACTTTCTAAGCGTTTCAATAAAATCTGTTCTCATATTCATGAGATTTTTTTGCTACTATACAAACACACACAGTTGCATGATCAGCCATTTTTCAGGGTAGCAGGTGTAAAAAAAAAYAAGCTTTGTCAGGACTTGGAAAGTTCAACAACAGAATGGTCCTTCCTTTTTTGTTAATTAGCTAACACAAATGCTGCAATGTCAAAACCCATTAAATCAACCACAGCYACTAATTAGCACTTGTCTGTTTCAGATGAGCCAGAGGAGGAGTTCAGTTTTGAAGACTTGGAGGAGAAAGCAAAGTCAGGTGATGCTAAAGCACAAACAAAGGTCAGTGTAGAGATGAACATATTGCAAAATACTGTCAGTGGCCATATGGTACAAACACAGCAGATCAGCCAAGTTTTGCAAAGTTATTGAAACAATAGAGGTCAGGAAGTTAAAAATGACCCAGCAACGCTCGTCTTGCAAGTATAATCATCTATTTGTGTGTGTATGTGTGTGTGTGTCCAGATGGGTCGTTACTTTCTGGCCCTGGCAGAAGAGGGCGACGAAGAACTGAATCACTGCACGGCGGTCACTTGGCTGGTCCAGGCTGCCAAACAGGGCCGCAAGGATGCTGTCAGACTGCTGCAGCAATGCTTAGCTTCCAGGAAAGGTACAAACATTCCCCACGGCCTCCCTCAGTCCAGTGCGATGGCAGAAGTTTTAGGTGCACTTTTGTTGCTGTTTTTATGTTCTTCAGGCATCACTTTGGAGAACTCTGAGGAGGTGAAGAAGTTGTGCACYGAGACACGTTTTGAGCGGGGAGTCAGGAAGGCGGCTCTGCTCATGTACTGGAAGCTGAATCCAGAGAAAAAGAAGAAAGTGGCCATTTCTGAGCTGCTGGAGAATGTCGAACATGTCCACGCAGAACCAGGTGCAAAAGTTTATTTTAGTCTTTTTTAGGATTCTATTAAGGTTTTTGTTTTTCTAATGTTTTTTTTATATAAATACTTTCATTTTTTTAGGCACACCCATCACCTCAGGTCCACTTAACAGTTCTACCAAGAAACAAAGGCGTGTCCTGGAGACCATGGTTACCAGTGAGGGTARGTGTCTCTTGAAATACGGCTACTAAGTGACTATTTCTCTTTCTGTGGTTGTTCTGAAAATGTCTTAGGGAATTATTTTCTAGAAAGCAAAGCTGCAATGGGACAAAAGTTTTTTTTTGTTCTGCTTGCAGCCAGTTCCCATGTGGGTCTTGAGGATTTCGTGGAGATGACAAAGAGATATGCTCAGGGGATTGCACCGTCACCAGTCATGGCTGCTGCAACAGATGATGATGACGATGATGAGGATCACGTGGTCGTGAAAAATCCTGATGAGCTGCCCCTACATCAGAAGGTGAAAAACCTTTCAATAACATTAACAGTTTCGCATATTTGTTGAAGTCTAAACTCTGAAGAGAATAAAAACAACAAACCATTATTTTTGAGCACTTGGGCAACAGCAAGAAGGGGACACTCCTCAGGTTTCAGTCAGAAAATCACGGATTATATAAATAAGGATCTCTTGTTTCTGGTGTTTCCTCTCAGATGTTGAAGTTTCCTCTCTACGCCCTGCTGGAAATAAAGGAGCATCTGATCGACTGGGCGTCGCGAGCCGGCATGCAGTGGCTCAGCGCCCTGATCCCCACTCACCACATGAACGCGCTCGTCTTCTTCTTCATCATCTCCAACCTCACCATTGAGTTCTTCATCTTCCTCATTCCTGTGCTGGTTTTCTACCTCTCCTTCTTCTCCATGGTCATCTGCACGCTGCGTGTGTTTCAGGTCGGTGATTTTCTCTCTTTTCTCGGTCTTGGCTGGTTGTGCTGTGAATGCGATTGGGATTGAAGCAAGTTGGGAAAAAAACAATGAAATAAAACCTSTTTCTTCACAGAATTCGAAGGCGTGGGAACATTTCCGGGCCCTCACAGACCTGCTGGCTCATTTTGAACCTGGACTTGATCTGGAGCAGGCAGAGACAAACTTTGGATGGACACACTTGGAACCTTATCTGTAAGTTCATCACAAGCCACAAACTAATGTATTGATAGRAAAATGTGGGCAAAAAAAGCTATCAAAAGAAGCAGTAGATTAAAAGAAAACAGACTCTGATTGAAACCAAGGTGTCATCCGCATACATGTAAACCCTCGTTTTTTTCTTTTCAGGTACTTCCTGCTCTCTGTAGTCTTTGTTGTTTTCTCCTTCCCCGTCGCAGATAAATCTTGGATTCCCTGCTCTGAGCTGGCGGCCATCGCCCTCTTCTTCACCATCACAGCCTTCCTCAGCCTCCACGCCTCTGCTCAGCTCCTTGCCCGTAAAGCCCTTTTCACGGAGGTCCTCTCTGGAGCGTGCTCTCTCACTAAGCTCTTGCCAGAGTCCGTGTGGTTTCTCCGGATCTTCGGGACGACGTTCATCACGCTGCCACTCGGCGACATCGTGGCGTTAAACGTGGGAGTGCCATGCCTCCTGTACGGACACCTTTTTTATCTCCTCTTCCGTATGGCCCAGCTGAGAGGTTTTAAGGGCATCTACCTGTGCCTGGTGCCTTACCTGGTTTGTTTCACCTGGTGTGAGCTCTGCTTGGTGTTTCTCAACAATGCCACCACTATAGGACTCATCCGGACCTGCGTGGGTTATTTCCTTTTCATATTCGCCCTTCCCGTCCTGTCGCTGGGCGTGGCTGCGATGCTTATGATCCAGTTGGTGCAGTGGTTCCTCACCCTAGAGCTGGCCAAGATGGCGGCGACACTAACCGTCTGCTGTGTTCCGGTCGTGCTGAGGCTTTGGACTCGCTTCAGCCTCAACCCCGTCACGGTTCTTCGGTCGTTGTCACGGAGCAGCATCGTGAAGCTCATCTTGGTGTGGCTGAGCGCGGTGGTGCTGTTCTGCTGGATGTACGTCTACAGGTCCGACGGCATGAAGGTGTATAACTCGACCCTGACGTGGCCTGAATACAGCAACCTCTGCGGGCCTTTGGCGTGGAAAGAGTCCAACATGGCCCAAACCCAGATCCTCTGCTCTCATCTTGAAGGGCACCGGGTCACCTGGACAGGACGCTTTAAGTACGTCCGTGTGACCGACATCGAGAACGGGCCGCAGTCCGTTATCAACCTGCTGCCCGTCTTCGTAGCGGACTGGATGCGGTGTCTGTACGGGGAGCCCTATCCCCTGTGTGTTAAAGAGAACCCCCCCACTGAACCCTATCCCCGGCCCGCCCCGGCTCCTCCTCTAGAAGACCCGCTCTGCAAACTGAAAAGACTGGCCAAGCATCAGTGCCACATCAAACGCTTTGACCGTTACAAGTTCGAAGTCACGCTGGGCATGCCGCTGGAGAGGAAGACCAGGAACGGGACGATCGTCGAGGATGAAGACGCAACTAAGGACATCGTCCTGCGGGCAAGTAACGAGTTCAAGTCCGTGCTGTTGCACTTGAACGCCGGCAGCCTGGTGGAGTTCAGCACCATACTGGAGGGTCGATTGGGCTCCAAGTGGCCCGTGTTTGAAATGAAAGCCATCCACTGCCTCTCGTGCGGCGATGCCCGCATCCTCAGCCGCAAACAGTACAAGATTGAGCACGACTGGAGACGCACGGCTCAAAGCGCCCTCCAGTTTGGCTTCGACTTCTTCCTCAACCCATTCCTGACAGCTCGGTTGGAGGAGCACTCGGAGTCGGAGGCTGAAGCGGCAGTACCGGAGGGCGGGTAGAGGGYAACACGCGTTTGAGAGAAAAGATGCCTCCTGATGATGAAAGTAGGGATGTCCCGATCCAGATTTTGGCTCCTGATACAATCCGATTTTTTTAATGATTAGTCTTTCCCGATACCGGTCCAATACCGATCCGATAGCTTTATTTCTTTATTTCTTTCCAAGTGACAAGGTTGGRAGTGTTAAAACGAGCCCTGCTGTTCCCACCACGAGAAACATCCAGTTTGCAGATTTTGCAAGATGCAGTTTCAGCAACATTGTTTTCCCATTGAAAAGTGTTCCCACACTGTGGACATGGTTGCATACTTGTGTGCGTCTTGACTTCTTAACGGCAGTTGTAAAGCACGATGATGCTGAAAACTGTTGCAAAAACTGGATCGGCCCGATCACATGACTAAATCCGATTCTTCCCGATTTTCAAAAAAATGGCCATATCTGCTACCGATCCCAATACTGAGTATCTGATCGGGACATCCCTAGATGAAAGTACTGTGAGAACGCTAATGATTGTACAAAACTGCTTTTAACTGCAATTATACAGAGATTATACTTTAGAAGAGTTCCTCAGGCATTTATATCTGCAGGTACGTGTTTGTGTTCTTGAAGCTTTTGAGCCAAAATATATACTGTTTGTGATTAGAAGACCAAGTAGAAACACAAATTAATGAGGTTTTACTGCCTAACACTACATTAGGAAAAACATGTAAACATCCCACACTGTGTGTTTGAAACATTTCATCCAGTTTAAGCTGCGTGGGTGCTCACCACAAACTTTTATGAAGTTCAATGGTTAAGTTTTTCTTTTTCATACAAACATTGTCAATATGTGGCAATATTTAGACATATTTGACATGTAAAATCAGCAATATTATAATTCCAGGGTTTATTTAATGAAGTGTACTAAGTGTTTTGTTTAGCTTGAATTTATTGGAGAAATTTGTTGCCCATGAAGGCCTAATTTACTGTCAGCTTTTAGTAATGTAACACTAAACAGTAAACATCCATGAAGTTATTGCTGAAGTGCCTTAAAACAACAATTTGAAACTTAATTTAGACGAGAATAGTTTATTTTTTTAGCTTTTTTCTAAATCACAGCCACATAAACAGTAAAGCAAAATGATTTTTGCCTTCTGTTTTTCTTTTCGTTTCCCTGCTAGTGTTTGTCTTCATCTCTGCTGTGCAGAGATTTGATTTAATGAACATTTCAAGTCTGACTGGTGATGTGTTGTGAGTTTAAATGTCACTGTTTTCTGTACTGTGACATAAATGTGAAAAAACAGTAGCTCTCTGCTGTATTTATTTAACTATTTGTATTGTTCTAATCTTAAACACGAAACTAAAGTTGCTTTAGTTTCACAGATTATTCTGGCCCACGGTCAAGTCATTTTTAACATTTCTAGTTTATTTATGGGGACTTGTGTATTTTTGCTAGAAAGATTAGGGGAAAAATAATGCAATGAATGGATTTCTAAAAGACTATATTTAGGTGAAGAAAAGAAAAACAACTCTTCAAGCAAACGAGTCAAATACAAATTATTGCATGTTTTACTTCTGAGTGTCTTGTAATTATTAAAATGAAAATGATAAACATCCAAGATACAGTTTTTTTTTAGTTCATCTAAGAATAACTTTATTCCCAAATGCACAAACTACAAATAGCCACTAGGGGGCAGCTGCGACTATAAAACTAAAAGCAGAAAAAATTCACCGTAAGTTGGCTCTGGGTCAGGGGTCTGCAACCTGCAGCCCTGGGGCCACAAGCTGACATGAGAATATTTTTTGTTTTTTATACTCCTACTATAAAAAAATAGTTTTCTCAGTTTTCTTGACAGTTTGTTTGAGAACTGGATGCATGGATATTTACCCTTTAATAAAAAATACAGCCATTCCCTCGTTGGATGCAATTTTGTCGAATCCTTTATTCAGAAAAAAAGCATATTAACATTATATCTAACTGTCTGACAATCATGTCAACATATATTTAYACAAAAATATGTGGATCAACGTTATTCGATCAGGACAGAGTACGACTGACAGACGTTCCAAATAAAAGAACCCGTTAAGAGTCCCGTCTTTTTTTTTAAAAATAAAAGCTTCTGCGCAACTGTAAAGTCGTCGGTGAAGAAGGCCAAAGAGTTGAAAGTACCATCACTGCTGTAGCTTTGGAAGCAATCATCAGTACAGACGATCGGGTCCACAGATGGTTGACAGACGATACAAAACCTCATTCAAGTCAGGAAAGGATCTGATATATACAGACACCACTGAGGCCCCTTGATTTTTTTTTTACTTTGACAGTATAACGTTTATCTGAAACATTCCTTGTTTTGTTTGTTTCAGTGAGTAGAAACCGATTTGTTGACAGCTTCATTCAAAACGGACGTGTACAAACCGATCACTGGTAAACATGCTTCAGTGTCTGACGACACAAACACAGAGGGGCTCAGTCATCTACGGTTGTTCGTGCTGCACGGAGGCCCCTGAGGCCTTTTCTAAAGCTAAATGATTTTAAAAAAAAAAGGCAGCCAAGTCAGTCAATTCTTTAAATACTTAGAATAAATCCGTTTGACATGCAGCAGCTTTTTTGCTTCATTGCTGAAAGTATTTAACTTTTTTTATTATTATTATTATTATTATTATTAACATTTTTGCTTTATCTGAGTTAAATGTATCAACGTGTTGAAGCAGCACACAACACAGCCCTGGACCAGAAGCAGAAACAACAAACAGAAACATTTGGACCTGTTTCAGCAGAGAGAGAGAAAAAAAAAAAAAGAAAAGAGTCAGTGTTTGTGAATGTGTCTCCTCGTGTTGTAATAATCTGTGAACGTCTGCTGCTTCTTTCTGTCGGGTGTTTTTTCCTGAATCAGGGAGGCATCTGGTGGGTTGAGGTGAGGGTCCTAAGTTCTTCCTGCTTCACTACACGAGTCGCTTCATGTTGGGATTGTAGCAACCATCATCAACGTCCTGTAAAAAGAAGCTATAAAAACTAAATCGAGTGAAAAAAAGCTTTTAGGAATTGAAAAAACTGTTATATAAATGCCCCGTTTCTCATCAGTTCTGCTGGTAGACAACCACAGATTTTTTTTGTTTGTTTTTTCTTTTTACACAAAACAGTGGGCAAAGGGATTAGAATAGGTTCTGCTTGAGCACACAAGRAGAAAGGAGGAGGTGGAGAAAGCAAAAGAGATTGAAGAGTTAGAAATGATAATTTAAAAAAAAAAGACAAAAACGTGTAAACGTCTTTCCGGTCTGTGGGGATCTGATCGCCCTCAGACGCTGAGCTGAAGAAATGAAAACACCATCGAGCACAATCCACTGGCTAACAAAAACAAATCCACAMTTCAGGCAACTTTCCAATCCATAATCCATTGTGTAATCCAGCCAGTTCCTTATTTTTATCCCTAGCTGGACTCCTTTCAGTTGTGAGAGGTTGAGGAGGAGGTGTAGTGTGTGTGAGTGTGTGTATGTGTTGGGCGAGTGTGTGTGAGTCTCATATTGTACATTCTAGCATAGTTGGGTGTGTTTTGCTTGTAAACTCGTTTGAATCCACCMCTGACATCCGGTTCGTTAATGCATCTCGGAGCTGAGTTTGTCCTGGAAGATGTACAGGTTGTTGGTGGCGGCGATGGCGATGATGTTCTCCGTGGGGTGCCAGGCCGTGTGCAGGATCTTCTTGGTGAAGTCCAGGCTGTCCACYCTGATGTCGTCCTTCCGCCGCTTGCCCCCGGCGGCGCAGACCCGCCGCGGCTTCAGGACGGCCCGGGGTTTGCTGCTCTCCCTCGAGGCCTCCAGGGTCACGTCGCGTTTGGTGTTGCGGTCGAACATTCGGAAAAAGTTGTTGTAGGCTCCCGTCATGATGACGCTGGACACAAAAAGAGACAAATCAAATCAGTCTGACTATTATTATCTTATTCTTTTTTTTTATATAATCACTTCTGTCACATGGTCAGTTTTATACAAGATGAGCAGATCTACAGGGTGAGTCAAAAGTCACAGGACACCCTTTTATTTCAGAAAGAAAAGGGAAAATGACATTTCTGAAAACTCCAGCAAGTAATGGGTGAGGAGGCCAATCTTGGCCATCATCTTGAAAGCCGCCATGTTGGATCAAAGGCAAATTTCTGCAAAGACAGGCCCATTTGCCTGGTTAAAACCAGACCCTTGTCCTTCGCTTTACTTCATACAAGGAGCTGGGAAGGGAAACTAGAATTGAGCAGAACTGTGTAGGAAGGCAAGAGCCAGGCTATTGCTGGGGTAATCATATATTTTTATGTTGTTGTTTTTATTTTTTATTTTACTTTTTTATTTTTATGTTTTAGTATTGTTTTGTAAATTATGTTTCGTTTGAATATATTCTGGGTTGAAAAGGGGCAGACAAAATAAGATTTATTC
>NW_013954888.1:0-229 GCF_001266775.1 Austrofundulus limnaeus
CTTTCCTCAGGTACAACATCATACCTCACTGCACTGACCATGATCTATAGAGAAGTATATTGTTAAAACATCCCTGACTTTAACCAGAGAGTCATGAAGAAGAGCAAAATGTATGTACTAAAAAAAAACTGCATGACTGTTTTATTAGTTGAATTTGTTTAATAAATACACTGGCATGATACATCTTTGTACAAGTTTGATTGCTTTTTGTGATATGTCTATTTTGGAG
>NW_013954888.1:6588-12016 GCF_001266775.1 Austrofundulus limnaeus
ACACACACACACACACACACACACACACACACACGCACACACGCATACAAACACACACACTGAGCATTCTGCTGTCAGGCCTCTGAAAATCATCTCTGACACCAGCAGGGGTCTGTCATGTTTCTCTAATAAGCAGCTGAGGCAACGGACTGAGGAATCCCAACCATGAGGTGTCACGCCCCCTTTTAGTTGGCCGCCAGCCATGACATGTCCGAGCCGATTGGCCGGGTGAGGAATTCCACTCACTTCTCATTGGCTGCTGCTGGGACCAGATGATAGCATATGCAAATGGTCTAGTTGAGGCAGTTGAAATCCCAGAGTGCTGTGCAACCCCAGCAGTAAAAGACAGAGAGAAGGGAAGGGGGTGTGACAGCAGCAGCAGCATGCGCTTCTAGAAAAATCTCCTCTGCAGAATTCAAAAAGGACTTAAAAACTTTAATGTATTCTCCTTGGAACGGCTTATACTTTATTCCATGAGTGCTGCAAGGTAAGGACACTTAAACTAGTTTGTTTTAGGTTTTATTGAAGTTATTTGTGTAAGAGAGGGAATAGCTGGGTGCCTTCTTCTTGTATATGTTAAAAATAACATGTAACTTAAGATGTGTAAAAAAACATTTTTCTTGCTTAAACTGATTGTTTAACATCATATTAGCTAAAGAAAAAGTTTTAAAGTTGTGAACTGTGGGTAAAGTTACACTAATATTCTTTTGTTTTCCTTGTTTCTGTCCCTCAGTGTGCTCACATCTTACAGCCCATCAGTAATGCCTGGCCCCGTAATGACGGACGTGGCAATGAGATTCTACATCAGCCACTCTCCACCTCCCCTGCGAAGCTTCATCAGCTCCTATGGGGACCTGCAGAGGGCCAAGAACCGGGTCAACCAGTCGAATGCCAACAGTCGCAACCAGCAGCGCTTCAAGCCCCTGCGACCCTGTCTCAGCCACCATCACAGGACGGTGGATGACGGCAGCCATGTTGGCTGGAGCAAAAAGAAAACCAGTAAGAAGAGGGTGGTGTTTGCTGACTCCAGGGGCATGTCTCTCACAGCCATCCACGTCTTCTCTAAGTTTGAAGATGAGCCGTATCAGAATAAGCCAGATGACGGGATCTCAGAGGAGCTGCAGTTCGACATGACAGACCTGGAGACGGCCACCATGGACCTAAAGATCAGCTCAGTCCGCAGCCTGGCACTTGACTTTAAACAGCCCTCAGCCGACTATTTGGACTTCCGGAACCGTCTGATGCAGAACTCCGTCTGCTTGGAGAACTGCTCGCTGCAGGAGCGCTCGCTGACCGGCACCGTCAAGGTCCGCAATATCGGGTTCGAGAAGTCTGTGCAGGTGCGAATCACCTACGACTCGTGGGCAACTTTCAGTGACGTTGACTGCACCTTCATGAACAACATCTATGGCTGCCAAGACACAGACACGTTTGCGTTTGTTCTGGAGCTGCCAGCCTACATCCCACCGCAAAACCGGGTCGAATTCTGCATCTGCTTCAAGGCCCAGGGCCAAACCTGCTGGGACAATAACGACGGCAAAAACTACGCTCTCAAACATGTCGGCTGGAGAGGAGAGGACTTGAACCCGGCTGCTGCTGAGCGAGAGAAGCCCATTGAGCACAAAAGTGGGGGCGGCAAGTTAACGGAGCTGGGCTTCGATCAGTTCGGCAGCCCACGCATGTCCAGCGGACTCTTCCCGGGCTGGCAGAGCTGGGGTCAGATCGATAACATTGTGCCTTATTGGTGAGGACATCACAGGGGGACAAATCTGTGTTTGAGCACAGCCAGAAACTAGCAACGAAGCAAACAGTTTCTGCACACAAACCAGACAGAAACCAAAACGTAAAGAGCTGAACTGACCTGCTTTTAGCTCCAACACGGTCATTTGGCCTGATTAATGATTAAACAGTGTCTGGAACAGAAGGAGGGCTGTCCGCTGGAGGGGAAAACTGTCCTGTTTAACTTGTAAAATACTGATGTGCCTTCTCATTGTGCCTTCCCACTAAAACACAGATTGTAAGGCATGATCCCGAGCCCCTTTTGGGGGGCCTGACGTATTAGAGTGCACTGACTGTGATGTCCCTCTCAATGTGACATCTGTAATCCAGGCTTAATAAATCCTTCATATTGAAGGGAAAGGTTGGGGAGTGCATGGCAACAAAACACTTAGAGAAAACACTAAACGTCTGCACAACTCCCCCTGAAATAACAATAATAAAAGTAATAATAATAATATTATTAACGATGCACATGATTTCAAATGGCCTCACTTTTTAAATGGGAGCCATGCAGCCCTGTCTTTCCCTCCGTGTAAATTGAACATGTTTGGTGAAGAGTGATGTAATTCTGAGGCCAGATTAGAGAAGGAAGTACTGCTAATAAGTGAGTTGTCACAGGAAGGTAATTGCATGTGATTGGTTGGCTGGGACAGGAAAGAGGTTTGGAAATTTGTGGGGGGTTTTAGTATGTGAAGCAAAAGAACTGATGAAAAGTTTGAAAGTGCCATTGTTCTTGCTCTTACTCCAAGTGCAATTTTTGATCACGACTGTACAGAATGTATATATGAAATGTTGATCAAATCCTTTTTTTCTGAAGCTGTTTTTTTTTTTTTTTGTCGCACTTGGAAGAAAGGCCAGGCTTTTTTTTTTGTCTCACTTGAAGGTGCGTGCTACTGACATGCACCATGTTGGTTCTCTTTTCAAAATAAATTTCTATATTTGTGCTAACACGTAAAAGTCTCCAGACTCTTATTTTTTTAATGTGTGTGCTTTATTACACCACTAAATTACAGTTTGTGCATGTCACACTGCTTAAAACGTGTGTAAAGGGTAACTGTCATCTAATAATACATCATATTTTAGCTAATTATCTGTAAAGATGACAAAGTTATAGCCATGTTTAGCTGCGGCTGCCTTCGTAAATTGAGTTGACTTTAGTCGTCGGTGTTCATCAAGTGCAAACGTTTTGGGAGTTCCACTAAATTCCATCCTGTGAAATATTTTGCTAACATAAAGAGAGGCAAAAACATTTCATGGCAGTAGGTGATAATAAATATATTTTTTCACACTATATGTTATGTGAATATCACTCATTTGTTTTTATTTACAAAATATAATTGATAATAAACAACAAACTACTTGATCTGCATTAAGTCTAATAAAACAGTTTGCCCATTTTAAATTGTAATTTTAAAATATAGATATTTTGCACTCTTTTAATCCCACTAAATCAAGAGTAACCTTCACATAAAGGAATTATCGTGTTTGTTTAACTGTGTTTTATTACAGCGCAACCAAATTATTTTTAGTGTGCGACTCTCCTAAAGCCTGATTACATAAGATTTGTTTGTAAACAACCAGATGGGGAAAAGCATGTCTTGTGTTTACAAACACTGGAGTTTTAATGTCTGCAGACATTTAGAAGGAAACTGAAGCAGCTCCAATGAAATTTCATCATCTTTCTTCCCTAATGTGGTATAACATTTAGTGACAGACTTTTGTTATAATTTAATACAGCAAGCATGTTTTAATGCATACACTGTATACAAATTTTAATGGAAATGAAAAAAAGGAATGTTAAAGCAGAAGCCAGTGGCTGATAAAGATCATCATGTTAACCATGCACTTGCAGCCATCACTCCCTTACAGCACTTGTAATAAAACAAGCAATTTGAAACACTGAGTAAAAAACTATACATTGTAAAATATTCTTTCATTATAAATGTCTTCACACATTTCACTGTTTATATTTCTACATTTTTATATATATATGAGGAGTCCAAATAAACTGTTACTTTCAGTTTGTTAGGAGAAAGCTCGAG
The DNA here is from genome assembly GCF_001266775.1 of Austrofundulus limnaeus. NCBI lineage: Eukaryota > Metazoa > Chordata > Actinopteri > Cyprinodontiformes > Rivulidae > Austrofundulus > Austrofundulus limnaeus. The sequence goes on from NW_013954888.1 coordinate 10,410, forward strand.
CTCAGATATAATGGATGTCAGTGAAAGTTGTGGTTTGCCTCTCTCCACACTTGAAGGGAAAACCACAAGACTTTTGGCACTGAAAACAGTAACAAAAATACATTTAAGTGGATGTACAAACTGTAAAAAGGTGTAAAGGCTGTGTGAGCAAAAATTGTTTGCAAAACTTAAATGTTAATGTGTAACATCATCACACTCAGTTGAAGAGGAACCAAAATTCATGTAACCTGTTCTGTAATTGTCCAGTGTTTTGTGTCTTGTTTGAACTTCAAATTATGTTTCTACAAATGTCTGAGTGTCTTTCACATGTGTTTCACTAAATTCCATTGTCTATGAGTAAATTACTTTTGCAATTTCTTTCACAAATCACATCCATGTCATTTGATCCACTGTTGCCAAACATCAAGCTGCTCTTTCAAAGCTTTAAAAGGAGTCACAAACTAAAAATTATGACAAAACAAAGGAAAGTTGGTCAAATGGTAGTGCTCATGCCGCAAATAAATAAACAAACCAACAAAGAAAAAACTTTATACTCAGCTGTTCAGTAAGAAAGGCCTAAATACAACACTGCATGAAAAGTGAGATTTTGGTAAACTGCTGTGAATTTCGCTAATTTGTGGCAATTATCGGCAATTTACAGCTCCTCACGTTCGCATTCTCCTGTGCCGAAAACTGCCGAAAACGTACCCCTAGAGGTAGCGGGGGGTGGGGGCCGTGGGGGACTCGGCCACCGGAGGTGTGAACGACTCTACTTACCCAGTGAATGGCAGCACCGCGGGCAGGAGCAGCAGCAGCAGACCCCCCTTACTCCTCAGTCATTGGATAAAACAAACGCCCTCCCCACTCATCTCTCACATGTGATTGGCAACCCACATAGCAGTTAGTCTGGCCCAGTTCTGGTCCCCACAAGGCCCTATAAATGACAGCCCTTTGGTGATCCAAATGTGGTTCTATATGTCTGGTAGATTGTGTTTTTCCCCTCGTTTTTCTCCTCAGGTTCAGCATGCATGCTGGTGCCAATATGGAGATATTGGAAGGACCATCCAGGACTCAGGACTATCCTATAAAGGAAACTCACCTGGAGGTCTGGGTTGGTCCTTCTCCTTTCTGCTGTTGATTGTGTGGCACACCTGTGTTGCTACTCTCGAGCCTTTTCTTTGGTTGAAAGGTTTGTGGTGGGGGTTTGCAGACTAGGTGGGGTACCTTGTACATTTTCCACACATTGGTTAATTATGACCCCCGCATGTGAAGCAGGGGATATATTAGGTTCGTACTGTTTATTATGACCCACGCATGCAAAGCATAAGCGGGAGTCATATTGTTTTCGTACTATGTATTTATTTATTTATTTTCAGTGATTTTTGATCAACCGTAGCACAAAAACAGCTGCACCAATCAACATGAAATTTGGCAGGACTGTAGATGAGTCCGACCTACACTGTGCCAGCCAACGGTTTTACAATAGACCCCATATTTGAAGAGGGGGCTCCTTTCAAAGAGGGGGTTGTCTGGACATGCAAAAATGCTTATAACCCAGAAAATGTTCAACATATGAGCTTCAGAATTCTTTTATTGTATAGCTCAGATGAAGCTCTATCCATTAGGGC
>NW_013954888.1:13016-23188 GCF_001266775.1 Austrofundulus limnaeus
CACACACACACACACACACACACACACACACACACACACACACACACACACACACACGTGCGCGCAAAATGACAAAAACCTAATTTTTGAGCGCAAAACAAGCGCAACACATATATTTCCAGAGCTAATAGGCAAAAACTGACGAGCATGGGTACTAAATACAAAAATGCTGCAACCCTTTATTTATGTTTATTACCAGAGGGAGGGATTTATATTAAAAGGTGTATTTTAGTTTATTTTCACAAATTATCACATTTTATCACAGCTCTGTGTTCCTGCATGCCCCCCCCCCCCGCCCTCCTCTTTCAGCCACTCCTTGGTCTGTCATCACAGCAGGGTGGAGCCCACAGAGCTGCACATGTTTCAAGCATGCTGCAGCTCACTGACTGTTTCCTTCCCCTGCCCACAGTGCACGCATGGCTAAAGCCAAAAGAGAACCAAGGAGGGATCAGTGGCTACTTTTCACCAATCAAAAGCATTTCCACACCCTCTCCGTCATTCCACTCCTCCCAGATTCACTCCCCCTCCCTGAGTGTCAGTGGGCACGCCAACCACAGGGGGAAAAAAAAGTTCAGGGAAAACAAAGTGATAAGCACCAAACAGCTTCTGGGTTTTGCTTTCAAGTGGACTCCTGCTGAAATGATGCAAAAGCGTGTGTGTTAGTGTGTGTGTATGTGCGGTATTTTTTTCCCCTGTCATTGTAGGAACACAGAGCGTCAGCCCTGAGCAGAAGATTATAAAACAGGAGAGCCACAGGAGGAGAAGCTCAGGGAGAGAGATGCACAGCGAGACTCCACTTCTCAGGAGGAGCTCCACCTGACATTTAGACCTTCAGACGTTGGACTGGAGACAGCAGAGCGTTAGACCGACCCAGGCTTCCCTGCATGAGTCTCCAACTTCATCTCCAATTTATGCTTATCAGTCTCTGACAGCTTTGGCTGAGGACCCTGCACCTGCTCCCCGACTGTTTTCTGCCCTTCAACATGTCAGACGATGACTGCCGCTCGCCCATCGGCCTAGATGTCTGCACCTGCTGCCTGCACCTGGCCAGTGGAAGCGATGACTCCCTGTCCAGCAGCCCCTCGCAGGGCCACGGTCCCACGGGAGGCCTGCCAGGAAGCCCCACCAGCCCCAGCGTGAATCACTTCCGACAGCTCCGCAACCAGCTGATGTACCAGAACCTGAACACGGACAAGCTGAACAACATCATGAGGCAGGACTCCCTGGAGTCAGTGGTCAGGGACCCCTGCTTCCTGCTCAACGAGGGCATCTGCAACAGCAATATTGACCAGACCATGCTGTCCATTCTGCTCTTCTTTCACAGGTATGCCTGTTCACACTAACACCACAGTGACCAAGCTTTACTATATAACATGTACATTCATTTTTTTATCATTTATGTTGCACTTAAAGCACTAATTCTAAATGAAAAGGATCAAAAATCCAAACTACAAACATTATCATTTTTCCTGATGATTTTACACATAACACACACAAAAGCTGCACCTGTGCTGTGCTTTTGCAAACATATTTAAGTTAAAGACAATTTGTGCAACAGGTAGGTTTGTCTAAAGTTTTCATGCTAAAATGGACTTTATTTTCAAACAACTAAAGTTTATTCTGTAAAAAATAAAAATAAAATAAAATAAAATAAAAAAAACTCCACCCCATCCTGAGACAGCATGTTCTTCTCTGGATGAGAGTCAAATAACTTTTTATTACCTTACGTCAATCAAAACTGGCTGGACTCCTTCACTGTCTCTGCCTAATTGTTTTTGGCTCCTGGTCTTGCAGTGATTGTCAGATTGACAGCGTCTGGGTGAAAGCTCGTTTGACAGCGAAAATACGAGGTTATTGTTCAAACAGCTGCAGGTATTATTGATTACACTGAGCTTGACTCAAACATATGCAATTATATCATGATTTATTTATTTTTTCTGCAAAAACAGTTTTCTTGCAGTATGCACAGAAACAACAGAAACCTGCTTATGGTCTAGACGTGGGCTTTAATTGTTCCAAAGGACAAATATTCAACATCAGAGTAAATGTGCAAATGTCAATCAAGAGGCTAATATTTAATATTTCAATTAAAAGATTACCAGTAAACATAAATGACCTAATTTCACATAAGATAAAAAAGTGAACAAACTAGAAAAAGGGTGAACACGGTGAAAAATTATCCCTATAAAGTGTTTCTCTCATGAATGTGAAGCCTGCGTGCATTTTTCAATAATAAACCAGCATTTTCCTTAAACTTATCAGAACAAATATCTAGTAAGTGTTTCCTTGGAATAACTGTGGAAATGTGAGTTATTGTTATTGATTGAGGTGTGTTATCACGTAAGTAATGTTCTCTGGCTCAGACACATTATCAGTATTTTATCACGTATCTTCAGAAGCTGCCTCGGATTATCTGGACAGGTTAATTTTTAACCTTTACTTTTCTGTAGGCTGGAACGCCCTTCTTATCGCTTGTAGTCATGATGTATATTGGATGTTTACTCACAGTATAAATGAGGAGAAGCCATTTGCTGTCTTCTGCATCTGATTGGGAAACATTGCTTAGTGATTATGGCATTAAGGCTGTAAATCTGCTGAGCAGCTATCATTTTGATTTACTTTTTGTTTATAGAATAAGTTATTCTGCAAAGCTCGGGAATCCATGGTTTGTGGCAACATTCAGAAAACCCAATAACCCTGTAAATAAATTAAGAGTCACAGGAATGCAAAATTGAATGGAAAATTTGAGTACAGGTTGAGTACAGATTCTATCTGGTGTTTGAGGCAGAACAAAAAGACCTGGGGTGTGGTTGGGGGATTAAATCAGAATCCAATCAGTGGAAATACAAAAGGCAGCTCTTGCACATATCCACCATCAAGCATCCATCAGTTCTTGGCAGCCTTTAAATACCATCAGATGGGAAGGTGAAGGGGGCTCATGAGCACACAGTGATGACATTTATGCAACTTTGAAGTCTGTTAACAGTTAGTCAAAACACAATTAAAAACAGCAGAAACACAAAAGATATCACAGTGTCAAAAAAGCAAACAGGTTGTAACAGACTGAAGTGCCTTTTTTTTGGTTATTTTAGGCATCACAGAAGAGTCCAGAAAACAGAAAGGTTTGCTCATCTGACAGCCAGTATACCTATTAATAAACAATCATCTGTTATCCAAAAGTATGTCGAATGTTTTGTTTTAAAGAAAGCTTCACATACGTGCAAGAATATTTGCTGGTGTATTGTTCCTAATGCTAATGACCAGCTGCAGGTAATACACTTCATCATGTGTGTGCAGATGATGCACGACTTTAATCTCCTGCTTCTGGTCTGTTGAGGAAAAATGAAAAGATTTTCCATCTGTTATAAATGACCATCAGGTTTGTGGAACATACTTAGAGGTGATGTTTACAGCTGACTAAAAAAATAAAAGCAGCAAAGAGACAATGACAGAAGAGATGGGTGCTATGATTGAGATACAACTCACATGACAGAATTGCCACAACAAGTCAGATGTCTGAGTGAAGGATTTTATTTTTTGATTTTGTGGTTATACGTTATGATACAATCTGACAGATGCAATAAAATTGACTTTATTACCAACTTTGATTATTTTATTTTAGATTCTGCTGTCAGTTGCCTTCACTTAAAATAAATAAACCATAAATCAACCATATTAAAATGAAATATAGGATACCTATTAAATTGCTGTTTATGTTTATTCAACACATTTGATCTTAACAGACTAATTTCCACCAACATCAATAAAGTATGTTTCTGGGGCACAAGTGTAAAATAAGTTGTCTTACATTTTGCTAATTTTTATTAAACGTTAAATCCTAAATCTAAATGTATAAATCAGAATGTAAAAAAAATAAATCTTACATGTTGCAGCTTAATGATAAAGCTTACATTTAAGAATTTCGGAATGGAACTCAGCTGTTACTGCTGATGGGGCAAGTCTAATGTTGCTAATGATGCTAACACTGCTAACTCTACTAACGTTGTTGAAGATGGCATTTAATTTTTAAATTCCAAGTGTGTTCAATGTAAACAATATTGATGAGAATTGTCATTTGGTAGTTTGATGTGTAGGCTGGACACTGGCCACAAATTGAAGTAGGATGTCTTGTAGGGAAGCGTTAGCAGCGTTAGCAGCATTAGCAGTGTTAGCAGCATTAGCAGCGCTAGCAGCATTAGCAGTTGCTATTGTCTCAGGATGATGAAAACAAGAGCCATGCACCAACGGCAAAGGCTGTGTTCCATTCTGAAATACTTAAGGGTAAAAATGTAAGAACGGTAAGCTAAAAAAACAATAAAATGTGCACGTTCTCTTGGTGTATGCATGGGTTCTCTCCAGGTACTCTGGCTTTCTTACACACACCAAAAACACGACTGTTTGGTTAATTGATAACTCTAAATTGTCCCTAGGTGTGAGCGAGAGAGTGAATGGTTGTCTGTCTTGTTTGTTTGTATGTGTGGCCCTGTGATGGACTTGCGACCTGTCCAGGGTGTACCCCTCCCCTCACTCTGTGACTGCTGGATATGGGCACCAGTGACCCCCATGACCCTAGAAAAGGAATAAATGGGTATAGATAATGGATGGATGTTAGTGTAAATGTTTTACCTACAATATTTTTAACTCAAAAAGTGAGCTAAATAATAAAAATATGTTTGTGACATTTTTTTTTACTTTTGCTGCCCCATATGTATGGGATAAATCTTGTACCAGCAGGAACTGAATTTGAATTGCTCAGATTGAATCTGTATGTGCATAATTTGAAACTGAATGCACTGGTTTGAAAATAAAATTTTACTAAATTTAAAGTGAATTTAATGGTTTGAAACTGAATTGAAAGTTTTGTACCTGAATTAATTTGCTTTGAAACTGTACTTTTTATTGTCTATTAAAAATTCAGTTTGACTACTTTCACTTTCAGTTCCAAAATTCAGATTTTTGTGTCACACATCCTGGTCCTTGAGAAAGCCAGCCAGAGTAATCAAACACTGACTGACAGATTTACATTTCACTTGGGGGAAGCTTCTCTTCTGTAATGTAACAGAATTGATGCAATCCACCGTAAAAGTGACAAAAACAAAGTTATTTTATTGCAATGATTAATTTTACCTATATGTAGAAAATGATACATTTCCATCACATCATGGATCACATATTGATTAGATGCTGCTGCTGACTGAGCCATGATGGGATGTAAATATAAAATTTTCTATAGGTAAATTACTCACTGCAATAAAATAATTGTCTGTTTTTGCCACTTTTACGGTGGATTGCATCAACTTTGTTACATACAGAAGGGAAACTTCACCAAAGTGAAATGTAAATCTGTGGATCTGTGTTTGATTACTCTGGCTGGCTTTCTCAAGGACCAGGATGTGTGACACAAAAATCTGAATTTTGGAAGTGAAATTGAATTATGGAACTGAAAGTGAAAGTAGTCAAACTGAATTTTTAACAGACCAAATACTATTTCAAAGCAAATTAATTCCAATTAAAAACTTTAAATTCAGTTTCAAATAATTAAAATCAGTTTCAATTTAGTGAAATTTATTTTCAAACCAATGCATTCAGTTTCAAATTATGCACATTCAAATTCAATCTGAGCAATTCAAATTCAATTCCTGCTGGCACAAAGTTTATCCCATAGCATTTGTTTCTGTTGTATTCTGTAGCAAACTTTTATTATGCAAGTTTTGCAAAATCAAAATAGTTGTAAATTCCTTTTTTGTTCCTAGGTGTTCTCAGACACTGAGTGACCAATTTGGTTAATTTGTACATGGGTTACACCTGGAAAAGTCTCCCTTATCAGTGACACCAGATCTGAACACAGCTGGACAGCCCTGTCTGCTCAGTCATTGAGAGGAAATGATTTGCATGGAAGGTGATACATGCGTACTGACACAGAGACCATTGTGCACTCAGTTTTACCCCTGAGTTTAGACTGTTTTACTATGTATTCAAAAGCCTTCTATAGACTGTTGGTTTTAAATAGCTTTTACCATTAATGTGTAAATTTTTACAATTACCTGAAATTTTAATTTAAATTTAATTGTTTTCGATCAGTATCACATGATTACGTTTAACTATTATACCACATCAGACAAAACATTATTTATGCATTTCATTAAAAAAACAACATTATACCAGCATACAACTCACAACATTGTGACTAAATCTGTTTATTGTCCCTACACAGCTGAAAACAATTTTGATTAATTCATGCTAATGATGTTAAATTGAAGAAGTTTCAGGACTGAAAAGCTCATTATAGACAAAATTCATTACAAGCTGTTACAGGCGTGAAAAAAAAAAAAAAACAAGTGAAATCGTTGCACCATCACTGAAATAAAATTTTAAACCCCTTCCATTGCTGCAAAACAATTCTTGCATTAGAAGAATGTAATCTTAAGTCCTGCAAATATTTAATGCAATACAGTAGGGAGCAAGAGATGCTACTTTTAGAACTGTAATTAACCATCCCCACACTGCCCACATTAAAGGCTTGTGAGTGCAAAACATCATCCTCTAGAACCATAAAACTTTACCAGTGACCTTTTTTTGGATCAGTGCTGTTTTGAAATGAAGCAAACCACAAAGAAAATTATTGTATGTAAAAAACAACCACACATTTGTTTCCTTTATTAGTCTGTATCAAAGTGAGCTGTGAGTGGTTGGCAAGACGGACGCAGACAAGTAAACAGAGACTATTATTAACTGATCAATCAGAATTAATTTTTTATTGCCCAAGTCATGTACTGAAGAGTACACAAAGCAATGAGCACAAAAAGATCCCCAGAGATGCAACATTAGCTAAAGGCCTCTTTAAAGGGCTGTGTGTCGTCACATTTCATCCCAGAGTTTTGGACTAAGATTATCCCAACTTTCACCCTGTGATGGATTTGAATACTGTCCAGGGTATACCCCACCCCTCGCACAGTGACTGCTGAACATGGGTCCCAGTGACCCTGAACGGAAGAAGCGGTAGACAATGGATGGATGGATCATCCTAAATTGATGCACGTTAAAGTTTTATGCAATATTGTAAGATGTCGTGCTCAGAGCACATGTTGTCAGTAACTCTTAACTACTACCACAGTAGAATTTGGCTCAATATCTGAAAAACTGACTGAGTTCAAGCTATTTTTGTGCTTCAGTTTCATTAGCAATAATGGTTCATGAGATGTTTTGGTAACAAACAAACATAAAAATATTTGCATATACACACAAATACAGGCAAAAAGCTTGCTTTCCATCTTGGCTTCTCAGCTGATAATGCGAGAATAAATAACAGAATGTTTAGAAAAAAAAAGTGCACATTTTGCCAATAAAAGGCAGATTCAGTCACGCTCTGGTTGAAGCATTAAAGTTTACGGTGGAGTTTTAATGAACATTAGTTTTTCTGGGCTGCTGCCTGGAATCTGGTCATTTCAAATGAGTTTCTTTTTTTATTATTAAACCTATATATTTTTTATTGGCCCGTAAGAGTTGGAGGAAAATCTGAGCTGTTCGTGTTTCACAAACTCATGGGAACAAATAAGTCAAAAAGGGAAAGAGGGATGGTCAGGGGGTTGGAAAAAACAAAACAGATTCATAGCCAGGCAAGCCTTAGGAACCAACGCGTAACAAACAAAAAGCATGAAGAAGCGAGCCATGCCAGGACAGACGGAGCGCTGCAGGGAGAGACAGCTGAAGAAAGAGTCAGACATGACTACGATAAAGCGTAGTCAGGACTGCGTAAAAATAGTGTCCTGTTGATGGTTAGTGATCAGATCAGATATCAGGCTGTTGATGTTGGTGAGAAATACCTCAACCTCACGAAAAGTGTTGCTTTTTACAAGTTTTCCGAGTAACATGATTTTAGCTGCTCTGTGCAAAACAAATGAATCAACCTGGAGGCAAAAAAGACTGCTTCACAGTACTATAAACTACTGTATACTCACACACAAATGTGTATTTGTGTTTGCACCTTGTATAAAGCCATGTGCTTTATTGCTGCAGGTTAAATAGAGATGAACAATAATGGCTTTTTAATAGACTTTTTTTTACAACCTTGTTAAGTTGCAACTCTGTGAATCAGCTGTCCTTTGCGCTTTGCCAGAAGATGCCTGGAGGCACTCTTTGAATGGTCTGTGTGTCACTGTATAACTGTGTCAGTTTGTATGGGGTTACATTACAGTGCTGTGGTCCAGGACAATCCAGTCTGCTGTTTGTGATGGGGAAGATCTGATATTTAACTTGCACAAAACTTCTATACACACACAAACACAGACGCTGGGTGCCCTTTTCATGAGCCACATCAGCAGGCAGAGATCAGTGTGTGTCAACGCAAAAATCCACGGACACGCCCTTGAACCACAAGTTCATGCAATCTCCATCTCGCTCTTAAACAACACCTCTGTGGCCTCATGTCCTGTTGCTCCTGGCAACAATGCAAACACAAGTGGGTACACGTTATTGCTATTTCAGCGCCAATTCAAATAACTGAAAGATGAAGAAATATGTAGCGATTAGAAAAGAAAGTATTGGAATTTTAAACATTTCTCGTTACGTTTTTTTAACAAGACAAAACGTATTATAAAAAACAAACAAAAAAAATGCATTTTGTAATTTCTGAGTGAAAATACGCAAATTAATCGTATGAAATTGATCCTGATCTAACTGCTCTGAGGTTATAATGCAACCTAAAGGCCCAGACAGAGACACACTGACCGTACCCAGAGGTGACCTGCAGCATTATGCTGTTGACACATCACAAATGTAAAATCCACCTAAGCTCTTCAGTCCTGAGTGCAGATACAGCATGTACCAGAGGAGGATTAGAAATCTATACGTAACGCGTCAGTCATTCATCTCAAATCTTTGAGATCAGAGTGTGCTGAAAAGGTCCTTCAGATATCTGGGAAGGAGCCGATGGCACCATCCTTCTATACTGGCCGTGGTAAAGACACAAACTTAATTCTGAAATGGAGTTACTTCTGAAAACACCAATCTGCTCCGGTCAACTCACCATGTCCAAACATGTGTCTTGGAGGAGACCTAAACATCAGCTGATGATCAGTTCAATGAGCACGACTCCCTTCATGGTTCCATAAACCAGAACGTTTATTTTGGTCTTTACTTTTACTGTAATCGACATGATTATTAAAGTAAAATAAAATACCAGTAATGAAAACGAACAAAAGTCAAAACTTCCAAAGGTTTTTGTTTTTCGCACAACTTCTCAGGAGGCTGTTGAACAAGTTTCAACACTCTGATTTTGACAGAGTTCTGATTGAGCGACCGCAGGGTGATGAAACAAGCCATTTGAAGATGATGCATCCTATTCGATTACTTGTGAAATGTCTTTTGGTGATGGATGTTGCAAATTCTCATAGTTTACTGGACTGATTGTGCAGACACATCAGAATAGTCCTTTTAAAATGCTTCAGAAATGGTTGCAACAATACAACAGTTTGAAAAACATGACATATTTGATAAGAATGCACTAATTTCAGTAGCTTTTCTCAGCTACAAAATCATACATTTAAAAAAACTGAAAAGAAATAACCAAAATTTACATCCATCCATGATGATACCTGGAAATGTTCAAAAATTGAAAAACAGCAATTTGCCTTTTTTTTTTACTTCATCCCTGTTTCTCCTCCTTGCCCTTTGTCACACTCTCCAACTTTCCGTCTACGTTCCATTTGTTGAAATTATGTAAGTGTGCAGAAAGTAAGTGATGATGTGGTGTGTGTGTGTGTGTGTGTGTGTGTGTGTGTGTGTGTGTGTGTGTGTTTGTGTGTGTGTGTTTGGAGTGGCCATGGCTTGTGTTCCCTGTCTTATCTTTCTGAACCATGACTATGGCGCCTAATTAGATAATGAGTCCTGTCAACACACACACAGCCCTGCACATAAGATTGAGTAACTGTATTACAAACAGCAAACATCATCATAATTACACAGTTTACACACACATTAGACTGTATTACAGCTTGTATGTTTACTGGTATTATGGGATGGGGCTTCAGAATGCAGTTCATGCATGATTACTGCCGTATAATGAGTTTATTATAATTTACCAGCATCATTACAATAGAAACTGCATTTTGTTTGTATTTGCAAGACAATCTCATTTTCTTTTACATCAGACTTGAGAATAGTTGACCTTACCC
>NW_013954889.1:0-1952 GCF_001266775.1 Austrofundulus limnaeus
CCCCCCTCCCACTCGTCGCTGTACTGGACGTCATGAGCATAGTAATCACGCTGGGAGTCACTACACCAGAAACGTCTTACACAGATATGGCTGCTGGATCAGAGTGAGTTCAACCAGCTGCTTTCATCTCCTCACACTTTGACAGGTGGTCTGTTACTCAGGATGCTCTACCTTCTTATGTTGTCCCCCTAAACACACACCAACATCTGAAGGCAAGCCTACAGACGGTGCRGTCAGAGGAGCTCGTTTGTTTCTTCTACTTTTCAGTTCATTCTCCAATGCACAAAGAAAAACTACATGACTCCTGAAATTAAAATCTGCAACAAAGCCATTCAAACCAGGTCACAGCGTTTCATAACCTGACTTCATGAGACTCCTGTCAGTCCCAGTTTCTGCAGTTTCTCACAGTGACTGTAACGAAGAGGGTTAATGGTCTCCTGAACTTTAGTGCAGTTGAGTGATTTGATTAAGAAATGATAATGGTGAATAAAATGCAAAGAAACTTTTATTATTTCTGCTTTAAAAATAAAAAGCCTGAATATTCAGCATCTTATTAGTAAAAACTGCAGCAAACTGGTGAGAAATCCTCCTGCAGTAGTTCAGTTGTCTTTAGAAAAGAAGAGAAAAAAATCCAACATAGGTATTTATAATCAGGGTATCCGCAGGTCCTTAAAAGGTCTTAAATTCACAAATCTAAAATTAAGGCCTTATAAAGTCTTAAATTTGTTAAAAAATGTGCAAGTTGGTCTTAAATTTGTTACTCAAAGGTCTTAAATTTTGTCGGGCAGAAGCGATTAAAGTTCTCCGTCTCCCCCGGCTGTCTCTGCAGCGCYTTTCCTGTTGAGAAAAGAAAAAAACAAACTTGTCTTGTGATAGATTAACTGACGCTGCTTTCAACCAATAAAAACAACCAGAGTCACATTTTTAGCCAATCAGAGCAGAGCAGGGTGGGTCCTGCTGTCTGAGCGGATTCAGAGCTGCAGGTGAAGTAAACAAGAGTTGATCGAACTCTTCCAAGGACCTTTATTCTTTTTTCGACCCTCTACCAGAACCACCCGCCCCGCATGGAGGTAAAGTTATGTAATAAATTATTAAATGTCTGAGTATTAAACGTATGTGTTCGCCGTGACCAGTTGGCTGCAGCCGAGAAGACCTGAGCTGAATCACCATTCAACCCATCTTCCAGAACCGAGCCCCGACCTGCCCGGTCTTTTTTATCTAAAGTCTAACTTTGTGTTAAACACAGGGTTAAATGTTGTTGTGTTCAGAGCGTCGTAGTTATTTTAAAAACATGCAACTTGCACACGCTGAGGAGCTACCTGTGTACTCCTACCCATCCAGAACCGYGCCCCGACCTTTTGTATCTAAAGTCCAGTTGTGTTAAACGTTTATGTGTTTGGAGCGTTGTCGATATTTTACTATTGAAAGCGCGCCGAGCCAAATACACGTGAACATTTCACGTTACTGTGATACGTAAACAARACGTGCAACTTGCYRYRGACCAAACTCCGGGTCCGACAGAGAGTTCACGTCACAGCAGGAGCTCATCCTGTGTGTCTCATGGTGACAGACAAGTTGTAGCTGCTGCATTAGCTATTAAACATTTATTAACTCTAAAAGATGAATATTTGTAGACTCCAGATKACAGCAAAMACGTTTGTCTRAGTTTAAATTTAATTTTCCCTCAAACTCGTGAAAAACAAGTTAATTCTACAAAATGGTTTAATAATAATGAGGTGTTTTGTCTGTTTCTATGTGCTAAACTTTTATTATCTTTATAACTATACTACTAACTGAACTGTGATAAATATAAATCGTAAATGATCAAATATGAAAAATAAATAGTATGAAAATGATTGTCACTAGAAATAGAAAACCTTTGAACACAGGTCACAAGTTGCCTTCTGGAAGGATGTCAATTCATCAGTCAGTATGATTACATGAGCTATAAT
>NW_013954889.1:1962-7604 GCF_001266775.1 Austrofundulus limnaeus
TTATAAATGTGTCCAGAAATAATAATGTGTGAAAAATCCCTATGTTTGTTTATTCACTCAGTTTTTAATACAGCTGTCAGTTTTTAGAGTATAATGATGTGCTGCTTTTTTGAAATTCAGTTAATTATAAAAATAAATTATCCCTTCAGGTCATGGGAGGACTTTCTTAATACAAGAAAAAACCTCAGGTTTTTAAGAAAATGGCCATTTATTAATTAATGGTTATTCAATTGATAAGATCAATCGACTTAAATGAAATCATTAATCAATAACTTTCTTCTCTAGCCTGCAACAGTTTGTTTATAAACTATTTGAGTTATCGAAGCCTTCATGTGATGTTATAAGAAGAACAAACACATATGTAAGAGATTTAAAATAGTAATAAAACTACAGGGAGGTTTCTGGTTGTTACTTAACAACTGGACTTGTGTGTCTGCATCAGAACCTCAGTGAGTTGTGTTGGAGGAAACGAGCTCAGACGGCCCATGAAAAACCTGGTGCTAATCCTTGGTCCCATCCAGGCCTGTTTGCAGCTCTGAGCTGTTGCTTCACTGCGCTGCCACCATGCAGCTGTTTAGAAACACAGAGTCAAATGTAGATTTGTGACCCGTCATCACATCGAAATGAGGATTAAGTCCAAATATGGATTGTGGACAAATAGGCAGATATAGGGCTTTGATTTAAAGGTGTGCTAAAATTGCATTTAGTCAAAATATAATGAATTAATGCCTTATCAATGTATCAGTTGAATGAACTGTCTGAAATATAATCCTAAAAAATGTTTTGAAGTTTTTTTTTTTTAGCATTAGCAACAGAAAACCTGATTTTGAGGAAAAACGCTTTAAAATTTAGAAATATCCCTGTGAGCTAGCAATGTTTTTGTTTCTTTCCAACTGGGAAATCTTAATATACAAATAATATTGGAGGTTTCCTCTTTATATTAATATAAAAAATACCCAGTAAATGTATGTAAAATTAGGATTCAGACTAAACAGTAGTGTATGATCTTAACCATCAAGACAAATCAAGTCTTATCTCTAAATAATCTTATGATGTCAGGATGATCCAGGTATCAAAATGTAGCCTTTAAAGCCAGAATCTGAAAATGTAGTTAGATCATTTTGACTAAATTTGATTTAATCCTCATTTTGATGTGATGGATCACATTTATGTGCTCTTTAAAGMTTGCAGCATTGTTAGGTGATGTGCCGTGGTGCCATCTAGTGACCGATGTCTTAGTTTTATTTGATTATGTACGTTCTGAGGAAGGAAATCTGCATGTAACTGTGGAAATGATTGTTGTTTTCTGTATTTGTCAGCCCTGAGTCAGTTGAAGCAAGCCCTGCAGTGAATGAAAAAAACTACAACAACCAGAGCTGTGGCAGTGCACAGAATCATGGGTATCAGGGACTACCATATGCTGTGAGTTCACACAGATCATGTCTTATTATATGATATGTATAATTCTTAATCAGATGACTGCATTTCTGAACATTAGAAACATTAATATCTAGTCTTTTTTCCTAGTGTTTTTAAGTATTTAAGCTGTTTAAAGTATAAGTAAAAGTAAAGCTAAAAACWGATGTATCTGTCCTGTAATCAGACTGCTTTAGATATTAACAGCTGTACTGTTTCACTTGCCTGTTATTATGCCTCATTTTCATTTGTCTCCATTTTCCGTTTCCCTTTTTGCCTGAACACCCGTTGTTTGAAGATGCAACAGTCTTCCGTTGTGTGTTGTCAGGATCACAACTATGGCGCACCCCCTCCCCCAACCCCACCCGCCTCTCCACTTTCCCAGACCATCATTCCACGCATGGATCTCAATAGCGTGGTACGCGGTTCCCGCTACCACGAAACCACAGAGGACAACTCTGCTGACAGCGACAGCTCGTCAGAGGAAGACGGAGCCGTGCCCAGCTGGTGCTGCTGCAGCCCGGCCCCCGACGGCTTGAACAGCAAGTGTCAGTGCAGGTGAGAAACGAAGCCCCGCCCTCATCTGTATCCTGCGCCAACACATTCAAGGAGAAATGTTTGCACCCCACACCAAATTATCACCCATTTCATCTTTAGATATCCACCTCTTTACACAACAGACTAGAGATTTACCATCAGTTCTTTCCATCTGATCCAGTCCTTAAATATCCATCTGAACATTTAGAAACCACACGAGCTGCTCGCTTTTATAGCAGCATTTAAGGTTCCTGTAGAGTCTTAAAAGTGTGGAAGTTGCTTTTAGTATTTTCCAGGTCTGAAAAAATATAAATAAAAAAACTAATTATGAAAAAACATTTTAGTTTCCAGACTTTAATCCTATTTCAGTTCTCTTGAACATAATAATTTTAACACTCAGAAAAAAATAACTCAAACAATCAGTGTTTTTAATTCAGTTCAATTTATTTATATAGCACCAGTCAGGGCACACACACACACACACACACTGGTTTGTATTTTATCCTTATTAGGACCGTCATTTCCAGTAATTTCTACAGCCTAACCCTGACCACCAACCCTAATGCTACGTTCGCACCCAACGCGTTTTGAGCTGCAGGAGCGGCCGGTTTACATGCAAAGTCTATGAGGACGCTCCTCTAGGGGTCGTGCGTCGCGTCACGTACGTTTTGGGCGGCGCGCAAGATGGCAGAAGCATTTTCCACGCATGCGGTGCTGCGGAAGCCACCGCCACCCGAGCRGCCGCCAGAGTTCAAATATCTGAACTTTTCGACGCGTCTCCCACTGAAAACCGAAACAGACGGACTGGAGGTCTTTACCTGAAATCGACCGTGTGCAGTTGGATTTTCTGGTAGGATATATCAGCACTGATGTGAATCAGCTGCTCGGGACAAAAAAAAAAGTCAGTGAGCTGACAGCTTCTGGAGTGACGAAACTAACCAAACAAATCGCCTCTAAATCATCTGGTGAGTTAATTATCTGCTGTGRGCAACGTTCGCTTGCTTTTTAGTACATAAATCAAAGCCATTTTCTTTTATTTTATCTTTATTCACCTGCCGAGGACACGCTCCTCCCACACCCCGCTGCAGCCACTGCTGCTGCTTCTCGTTCTGGTCTGAACACTTGTGCGTCCAACGAGAGGAGTTTTGTGCTTTTTGGCCGCTTAAAACGCGTTCGCTGTGAACGTAGCATAAGGCTAACCTCACAGGTACCTACCTGACCCTAAAACTAACCTAAACTCAATTCACACCTTAATCCTAAACCCAACCCCCAACCGACCAATGGAGTTCCACCGTATTAAGACCGGTCTTTGGTCCCCATTGGGACTAATGGTCTTGACAAGGTCGGTGTGTAAATTGGAAACGGTCCTAAATGGGTAACAAAAACAAGTGTSTATWCATACACACACACACACACACTGTAAAGAAGCCAGCAGGTTGAGTTGAATGACTTTGTCCCAGTCTCATCCTGAGCAGCACACTGGTGACAGTGGAGAGGAAAAACAATCCTAATGACATTTTCAGAACGATTTCATCGGCTGTATATCTGCAGCTCATTAACATTTGGAGTCAACTTGATTCAAGATGGCTGCCTCGACTAGCTGAACATCATCCCCAACGCAGAACGTCCTTTACATGATTTGTACCAGATCTTATATTTAAATTGGCTCCGCCCCTTTTAAGGTAATTAGTCTCTGGCATCAGAGGTGGTCTAGGAATTGAAATAATATTAATCAGTGTGATAACGTTTTGTCCTTATTGATAAGTTTATGGATGCACCAATAGAGCCGATATCGATATCTGATGTAATTATTGGTGTAATTGTCCAAAACCAATATTTACCAATGTTACACAAACACACAAATTATTTATATACATATACACACAAACACACTTGTCTTTTTTCAATACCATTAAAAAATGACCAGACCTCTGACCTGGCGTTACTTCAGTTATTCCTGGCTGTGCAGCATCACTCTCACTATCATGATCAAACAGATGCCACTCCACCAACCATTTTCCCTCCCAAAATAGAAACACAAAGCTAAAAAGTGGAAAATCTATATCAGACATTAATATCAGCCCAGTTTTACTTATCAGACCGATACAGATATTCTAAAAAATGACCAATATCTGCCAATGCCATCGATGTTAATGCTGCTGTGCATCCCTAATAACTTCAATATAAAAAACAAGCAAAAATACAAACTGCAGCAAGCCAGCACAGTGGAGTGTGGATCAGTTGATGGTTTACTGACCTCGGCCTGATATCTGATGAGTGTCAGGATGGAGCCCAACTCCCTTCAGAACGTTGTTCAGATCATTACTTCAGATGTCAGGACTAACTCAACCCTTTTTCTAATCTGGTCCTTTTAGAGGAAATATTCCTAAAAGTCCTCTAGTTCTGATATATTCTCCGTTAGCTCGTTGTATTTGGCTAACTCTGCAGAAGTGTTTCTTAAAGGAGCAAATAAAGTATGTTGTGTAACCTGCAGGTCTGTTTTTATTGCAGAGAGCTGGACAGGAGGAAAGGAACAGAACATAAACACAGGAAAGCTGAAAATGTCTCAGGTGGTGATTTAAAACTCACATATGAATGAATATCWTSTAGATAAACAGTATTTTCCTCCYTATTAGAGAAGTCTGACTTATTGCTGGCTTTCTGTCACAGCTGGAGAGAGCAGTGCAACAGAGAGTGGCGATGAAGAGGTGTCACCTTCTACCATCTCCTACACTGCCACCCAGCATACACCCACCAGCATAAAACTCACTGTCAACCGGGTCAAAAGCAGAAAATCCAAAAAGAGGAAGAAGAGCATGGAGAAGGCTCGTGGAACACCAAAGGTGAAGAAAGTGAAGGTATGGAGAGTGATGTGAAACAGAATAATCTCTTGGCTTTTATCTTCGGCTGTAGGTTTGTCACATTAAACAGTTTTCTGTTCTTCCTTCTTTAAGGCTTTTCGTGAGGGTTCAAGAAAATCAATGAGGATGAAGGTTAAATTAAAGTTAAAGTCATGTTTCACTTATGTTTTCTCAGAAATAAGTTGTCACAGCGTTTATTTTGTTTTTGGGTGTAGAACTCCACCACAGAGGCCAGTGTGCTGGATGAGAACACAGCTGAGGGGTGGGAGAGCAGAATTCGCCAGTGGACAGACCAGTACGAAGAGGCTCAAGCTAACCAGTACAGCGCAGATATCCAGACACTGCTGCAGCTACATCGTTCTGCCTGCTCCACCGTCTCCAAAGTTGAGAGCGGCACCACAACGCCGCCTTCCTCCACACAGATCCACGCACCAGTGGACAGCATGGACACCATCAACCGCACCGAGCTGGCCTGCAACAACACGGTCCTGGGATCACAGATGCAGGTCAGGCCTGAGCATCATCCTCATTCACCAGTATGATTTACACCGTGTGCATTCACTGCAAATAAAGCAACACAGGAACATTTAACACAGGAACATTTAACACAAACACAGGAACATTTAACACAAACACAGGAACATTTAACACAAACACAGGAACATTTAACACAAACACAGGAACATTTAACACAAACACAGGAACATTTAAAACAAACACAGGAACATTTAACACACAAACATTTAACACAAACACAGGAACATTTAACACACAAACATTTAACACAAACACAGGAACATTTAACACAAACACAGGAACATTTAACAC
>NW_013954889.1:7614-10409 GCF_001266775.1 Austrofundulus limnaeus
GATAAACATATTTTAACTGTAAAATGAAGGAGAAGGTAGAAATGACTCAGTCTGTAACTGAAAATATGGATGGAGGACAACGGTTTAGCTTGTTTGTCGCGCTAGCGCTGAAATAATACATATATAAAGCAATGTAGCGTCGGCGCCAGCACAAAGGCTAACAGGCTAAGCTGAGGTTCTTCTTCCATGAAGCAGCTCTGTTGTCCTCCATCCATATTTTCAGTTACAGACTGAGTCATTTCTACCTTCTCCTTCATTTTACAGTTAAAATATGTTTATCAAATAAATGGTAAATGGTAAATGGTACTGAACTTATAGAGCGCTTTTCAAATCCCTCCGGACCCCAAAGCGCTTTACACTAACAGACATTCACCCATTCACACTCACATTCACACACTGATGATGGCAAACTACACTGTAGCCACAGCTGCCCTGGGGCACAAAGTCTAATGTTACAACTAATCAGGGATCCCTTTAAGAGACTTAGCTGAGTTGTTAGTTCCTCCATTTTTTTATTGGCTTGCTCCTGCTGTATACACATGGTGTGGACCCACTACCAGTATGCAAACCACGTTCTGAGCGCAGATCAACTGTGCCTATAGCTTCCCTATTCTTTTGCATTGAGGACCTACTGCACGTGCCCAGGAGTTAACATTAGTCTTAAATGGTAAAGATTTTTGCACCCTGGAGTGAACTGGAAGTGACTCAACACGACAACACTCATGAGTAAAATGAAAGTTTATCCATTAATAACTATAAAAGATTTATCGTACTCATCTAAAACATATATAGATATTTCTACTAAARATTTTATTTTGTTATTTTGTTTTTATAATTTTTCTGTCCCAAAAAATAGTGGCGGAGCGGTGCACTAGCACCCTCTAGTGACCAGCCACCATTGGTTCGTTCTGTTAGCAGCAAGAGTTTGTAGTAAGCTARTAAAACACAAATTTTATTTGACATTTTTAGCTTAATTGTTTGCTCAGTTAGACCAGCTGCGGAGTTCCTCCTGAAAGATATTGAATCAGTTGTTGAGGTAAATCCAATGAATGCTTTAAGTCTGRAGGAGAACAGGAGCACATAAAATATTTACCTTTGTGTGTTTGTGAACCAAACGTAGCTCCAGCTGGGACGGGTAACTCGGGTGCAGAAACACAGGAAGATCCTGCGAGCAGCCAAGAACCTGGAACCAGACACACTGATCATTGAATATCGGGGGAAAGTTATGCTCCGACAACAGTTTGAAGTCAACGGGCACTTCTTCAAAAAGTAAGATGTCACACTCTGACTATTGTGGTCACTCCTGTTTTCTGCTTTTCATGCTTATTGTTTGTTCTTTCCCCAGACCGTATCCGTTTGTGCTCTTCTACTCCAAGTTTAACGATGTAGAGATGTGTGTCGACGCCAGGACGTTTGGAAATGATGCCCGTTTTATCAGAAGGTCCTGCACCCCCAACTCTGAGGTCAGACACTGAGAAACACTGACCTGTCCCAGATGAAGCTGTCAATAGCTTTATTCCTAATATTCCACAAACACATGCTGCCATCTGCAGGTTCGACACATGATCGCTGAGGGGATGATCCACCTGTGCATCTATGCCATCAGTCAGATTACTAAAGACTCTGAAGTCACGATTGGATTTGACTACGAGTTCAACAACTGGTGAGTCCTGCTTCTCATCAAACACACCTGGCCTTTCACCTTCTTTGCATCGGCCACGTGAAAAGCCTTTTCTTTTRCCTCCCCTAACAACTCACCAGTAATTATAAAGTGGACTGTGCCTGCCATAAGGGCAACCAGAACTGCCCTGTGCAGAAGCACAACCTGAGCCCCAGGGAGAGCTTGCTGAGCCCCCCCGTCGTGGCCCTCCCTTCCCCTCCTGTTGGCGCTGTGACCCGACGGAGGAAAGCTCAGAGGAAGGAGCTGGAGAGTTGTCTGCTCAGCAGCAGCCATGAGCAGCAGCAGGGCAGCAGTGATACGGAGGTTTGATTCACACAGTTTTCTTCATAACTTTACTGTAGTCAGCTGTTTTATTCAACTGCACTAACTATTTAACTCATTTATTCATTCTGGCCTTCAGGACAAAACACAGGATGGGATTAAAGTGGAAGAAGCAGATGAAGGAGATGTAGAAGAAAATGGGATCATCTCCAGTAAAAGAGTAAGAAATGAGTACATTTTTATTACTAGCTGGTGTACGTACATTTTCTGAGTTTGTTTGGTGTGAGAATAAAACCAGTTAAAAATCCTTGCATTCCTAGAGGGCATGRATGTCACCCCAGAATTGATAGTTGTTTGGGTCAAACTTTGAGAATACATGTGGACAGAACTTGCATGAGGTCATTTACAGAGTTTGTGCTGAAGATATCTCTCAGCTTTGACCACGTCCAGTTTTAACTCCATATTTGTCAAACTGACTCATTTCTACTCATTAAGGTGTTTGCTAAGGTCAGCTAGCTGTGGTGGGCTTCTTGAATCAGGGTGACTGCCATCAGTTGTAGATGTTCACTGACTGACTGATTCACTGACTGACAGACTGACTTATTCATCGACTCACTGACTGACTGACTGACTGACTCACTGATTCATCGACTCACCGACTCACTGACTGACTGACTGACTGACTGACTGACTGACTGACTGACTGACTGACTGACTGACTCACTGACTCACTGGCTGACTGCTGACTCACTGGCTGACTGCTGACTCACTGGCTGACTGCTGACTCACTGGCTGACTGCTGACTCACTGGCTGACTGCTGACTCACTGGCTGACTGACTGACTGACTCACTG
>NW_013954889.1:11396-15597 GCF_001266775.1 Austrofundulus limnaeus
CTCACTGGCTGACTGCTGACTCACTGGCTGACTGCTGACTCACTGGCTGACTGCTGACTCACTGGCTGACTGCTGACTCACTGGCTGACTGCTGACTCACTGGCTGACTGACTGGCTGACTTTCACTGACTGACTGACTTGTTCACCGACTGACTGACTGACTGACTGACTGACTGACTGACTGACTGACTGACTTGTTCGCCGACTCACTGACTGACTGGCTGACTCACTGACTGACTTGTTCACCGATTCACTGACCGACTCACTGACTGACTGACTGACTCGCTCCAATAATTCTTTACTTTCCTCATTTCAAGTCATCAGTTAGCACTTGGTACGATGCTAAACTAAAAATGAAAACTTTTGCTTTAGCAACTGTAAAACAGAGTTAAAGCCATGTTTGTGATTTCTACTGTTGCTTAGCTGTGGCAGCCAGCATTAGCTGGCAGCCAGCAGTAGCTGTGGCAGCCAGCAGTAGCTGGTCTTGGCAGCCAGCAGTAGCTGGTCTTGGCAGCAGATAACTCAGTGGTTCATACCTGGGGTCTTTCTGCGTGGAGTTGGAGTTTACGTGTTTTCCTTGTGCTTGCATTGGTTTTCTCCGGGTACCCCTGTTAGCTCCCACAGAGCAAAAAGCTGCACACTACCCTGGCTTCAGGTCCAGGCCTCTAAAATAGATCTGTGATCTCAGTGGGATTTTTCTGCTTAAATAACGAATTAATTGTGGTGAAGAGTGATAAGAAAACTGAAACGTTTCCTGACCCAGACTCTTGTTTGTGCTTCAGTCTGTGAGCTGCCTGGACAGGAGGAGGAGAGCTGGAGGAGCTGAACTAAAGGATGAAGGTGTGGAGGCTGAGGAAGCTGCAGGAAACCCAGCAGAGACCCCCTCTGTAACTGGAGTGGGGGTCAGCACACGGCGGACCTCCTACGTCACGGTCAGAGTCCGTCTGATTTTGTGTGTTTGGATCAGGTAGCTTCAGCATGGCTTCCTGTTTGTTTACCTGTTTGCACATCATTTACCAGGAGGCTCCACCTGTTGAAGAAAAGTTCCCACCCTCCACCCTGCCTGCCTTGGCTGCCCCTCCAAAACCTGTGAGACCTACAAAGCCCCGCTCCAAAAGTCGGATATCTCGCTACCGGTCCAGCTCATCCCAGCGTGCCCGGCGGCAGCGCCAGGCTCTGGCCCAGCAGGCGGCGGCGGCGGCGGCTGCCGCAGCCATGGCTGCAGCACAGGCATCAGCTGATCAGGGAGCTGCTCAGACTGACGAGGGGTCTCAGGGCCCATATGGTTCTGAACATGGAGACTGCAGCCTGGGAGCGGGGTCACATCTCCTGGACGGAGACGGTCAGGGTCCAAACAGCCTCCACAGAGGCAGCGTGCGCTTCCCCAAGACCAAGAAGGTTCGTACTGGACACGCCAACAACAGATGTGTCTGTTACTCAGAGCTGTTGATGAAATGTGTTTGTCTTTCAGTACCTGGTGACTGAGTGGCTGAACGATAAAAACCCAGGGGGGGACAAGCTCCCCCAGGACGTTCCTGTAGAGCGCCCACTACGAATAACTACTGACCCCACAGTGCTGGCCACCACCCT
The DNA here is from genome assembly GCF_001266775.1 of Austrofundulus limnaeus. Taxonomy (NCBI): domain Eukaryota; kingdom Metazoa; phylum Chordata; class Actinopteri; order Cyprinodontiformes; family Rivulidae; genus Austrofundulus; species Austrofundulus limnaeus. Next base: position 12,987 of record NW_013954889.1, read on the forward strand.
CAACATGCTTCCAGGCCTGTCCCACACCTCGCTCATCTGTACAGCACCCAGACACTACGTCCGCTTCGGCTCGCCCTTTAACCCAGAGAGACACAGGCCCCGCCCACTCCAGATGGACGGCACCTACGGCTGCTACAAGAAGGTAACAGAATAACTGAAACAAACCAACAAATCCTCATTTAGGGATGTTTGAACCTTTACACTTTCAAACACAAAGATTTAAAAGAACAACTTTTAGTTGTTGGAATTTTATTTGAAACAGAGAAATGGACAACAATGTTGGGTTCTGCTGTTCTTTAGACCAGTTGCTAGTGTGCAGAGTGAGAGCCTGGTTAGGTTTTAAAATCCGTAAATAAAATTAAAGGTCTTACATGCATTGAAGAAATTCTTCCATTCACCCCCCAAACTGGGGTGTGCCCTACAGTTTGAGACCTACTGGTCTGGAGTGATGTCATCACGAGTTCCAGGCACATGTTATATGTTTACTAAAGGAGAATCCCCGAGGCAYGCATCACAAGAACAGCAAAATAAAAAGCAGCACTAATGCAGCTGGCAAAGAAAAATAATCACATTCAGATTTCAAGTTTGTGATTTAATTAGTCAGGATGAAATGAATTATTGATAATTTTATAAATAAAAATCATCTTGTAGTCTTAGATCGTGGGGTTTCTTAATGGTAAATAAACATTTCTGAGGCCTTTTGTCAACTGTTGACTGTTTTTCTTCCTGCAGAGGTGGATCAAGCAGGTGGAGGATGAGAGCTGCTCAGCCAGTGTGGAGGACGGCACAGAGTCCACCTCGTCTCAGCAGAGCACCAGCAGCAGGTCCACACCCAACCCCCTGTGCAGTGGTATGAGCTGACCAAACCAGTGAGTTCATGAAGCGTGTTAGGTTTTTCATGTTGATGTTGATCTACATCTGCTCTTTGTAAAACCAGAGGTCAATGCTCCGTTTAAAAAGCGTCACCATAAGTATTTGACTGAGACCACACCGGCGCCTTCGGACCACCTGCTCCGGCCCCTGTCACCAATCACGCCGCCGCTCCCCGAGGACTCCCTGCACCCGCTGCTTCCTCAGGGCCTCCTACTGCCCAACGGCCTGGCCTATTCCCCGATGCCCTCGCTGCCCCCCAGCCGCTGCAACACACCGCTTCAGTTTGAAGTAAGGACACTGCTGGCCGTGTTCAGAACGACACGTTAGGCTTTCACTTTTACAGAGAAAAGTACAATTAGTATATTTAAAGTGACAAATCCAGTCAATAGATGAAGCTCTGATTATTCATGTGTTTGAAAATAAGGTCGTATTCACACCTGCACTGTTTAGTCCGATTTAATCAAACTCTAGTTTGTTTGCCTGGAAAGTCCGGTTCGTTTGTGGAGGTGTGAACACGTAATCGAACTCTGGTTCAGACCAAAAAGTGAACTCTGGTCCGCCTGAAAACCTAGGTCTCHGTTCGATTGAAACGAACTCTGGTGCGGTTCGATTACATGTGTGAACGCCAAGCGGACCAGAGACTGCTCCAAAAGCAGGAAGTGGACTATACCGCATGACATTCTGAGTAATAACAGTAATAAATTWARTTATARGGTGTAAATACCTCACTGGACGACTGTATAAGGTGGACATCATGTCTCTGGAGTTGGACGCGCTCCTACTCGATTAACATGGAGCTTCCTCAGCCYTCTTGTGTGCAAAACAATTATCTCCGTGGTTCRGCCTCATCTTCCTCTCATGCTGAGCTCATTGTTGAAGACTATTTGTTTAGCACATTTGCCAAAAACAAAAAATAAACCAAATAACCACCAAAATGTTATGTTACTATAGTTTGTTTACATTTTGTGAAGAAGGAAGTTGCGCTCCATGTCTTCTTCTGAGGTTTTCATGTTGATTCCTTCAGTGGTTCTTTGTGCAGCGCCCCCACAGGTGAGGGCAGGAACAGGTTGTTTACTGGGTTTAGTTCGGTTGAGAGAGTGCAGTGTGAATTCAAACCGCACCAACAGAAAATGTAAACAAAGCTTGCAGTTTTGGTCCCAAATCGAGCTGAGTCTACTGGACTATCAGGTGAGAATACGACCTTAAACTTTCAGCACGTTGTAAGGTATGACGGGTAAGACCTGCAGCAGACTGTAATGAAAGATCCACAACTTTTATAATGTGAAGACTGGAACATTAAAGGTAACCTAATGTCAGAAAAATATGTGTTGTTCAAAATGGTGTGTCTGAATAAACAGGAATCAGCTGGATTTCTTCTTAAAACTTTATTTTCAATCTTCTGACTCCAATCAGGTTCACAATACAGCACACAGGCCTCAGTAAGACCTTGGGCTGAACCACAACACATCTTCTCTGCTCTGAGAAGAGACTCTTCAACACTCTGACAACTTCTCTCTACTATACAGTGGGGAAAATAAGTATTTAGTCAGTCACCAATTGTGCAAGTTCTCCCACTTAAAAAAATGAGAGAGGCCTGTAATTGACATCATAGGTAGACCTCAACTATGAGAGACAAAATATGAAAAAAAGTTTGAGAAAATCATTTTGTCTGARTTTTAAAGAATTTTTTTGCAAATAATGGTGGAAAATAAGTGTTTGGTCACCTACAAACAAGCAA
>NW_013954889.1:16597-17826 GCF_001266775.1 Austrofundulus limnaeus
TTACCAGGAGAGAGCTGGGCTCAGGTTGGGGTGGGCTGGAGTGCGACTTGTGACATCACAAGTAGCGGTGTTTGAAAACAGGTCATTTCAAGACACAGAAAAATACATTTACTTATAGTAAAAAAAAAATACCTCTGACTGCATTTTTTTGGTGCTTGTACTGTTTTAGAAGCAGTACAGACCCAAATGTAAGTTAAAAAAAACCTGAAAAAAGTGAATTTTGCATATTTGTTCCACTTTAATAATCATTGTTGATCAGGTAAAAACCTGTACAGATGTTGGATTTGATCCTTTGCTCAGATAGTGTGTTCTGTTTCTGTCTGTAGAACATCTCGTCCCCTGAAGCGTCTCCGGTACACCGGCAGGAGTCCATCTCTCCAGAGGTAGGTTCCCACTTAGAACCTTCAGAAGACCAGGAGCTGATATTCTGCTGATATTCTGCTGAAGTTCAGCTGATCTTCTGCTGATGTTCGGCTGATCTTCTGCTGATATTTTGCTGATGTTCGGCTGAAGTTCTGCTGATGTTCGGCTGATATTTTGCTGATCTTCAGCTGATGTTCTGCTGATTTTTGGCTCAAACCTGGTTAGTCACTGTGAGCTCCTGTCTTTGTTCTCCTCAGGTTGACTTTGATCCCTCGAAGCCTCAGTTCCTGGACCTGTCCCTCCCCTCCAGCATGGAGAGTCCTGTGGCCGTTACCTCAGATGACTTCTCTCTTCCCGGGGTGGTTTCAGGCCAGGACTCGCAGGGCCAGTCGTCTGTGGGGGGGTCGGACCTGGCCTCAGACACACAGAACAAAGAGCAGGTCTTCAGGACAGAGTTCAACCTCATATACACCTGCTCCCCCCTCAACGCAAACCTGGGGAATCCTGTGGGCCCCGACCGGCGCCCCCCACATCTGGACGGAGGCTTCTCGCCTGCAGACTCGTTCCACTGCTCCAGCCAGGGCCTGGTTGGAGACCTGGGGTCTGTGTCACCGTTTGCAGAGCCTCATTATGGAGCAGGCTACACAGACTGCAGCACACCCCCACACACCAGCAACCCTCCACAGAAAAAAAAGGCAAGTTCTTCACACCTCCACCATGAAGTGATTTCCCTTTGTAGAAAAACAGAAGGTTTAGGTTTTCCTCTGAGGTGAGATGTGTGGACAATGACAATCCAAACCCTTCCCCTGTGTGTGTGTGTGTGTGTGTGTGTGTGTGTGTGTGTGTGTGTGTGTGTGTGTGTGTGT
>NW_013954890.1:0-1238 GCF_001266775.1 Austrofundulus limnaeus
AAAAAAAAAAAAAAAAAAAGACAACCAAGTGTTTATTCTGGGGTTGGATTCAAAACATCAAAACAATGTCCGTGTGGCCTCACCATGGGCCTGATGAAACGCTCATATTTGGGAGGTTTCCTTGTGAAACCATCTCCAACGAAGCAGACTTTTGTGACCATCCTCTTCCAGGCTTTCTTCTGCCTCTTCCCAGTTTTGATGACTTTCAACACTTCTGTCTCTCCTTGAGCTCGAACCTTTGGTAGGGGCACCTCCCATTTTCCCTGCACACAACATCCCATGTTTGTATTTAAACAAAAACAACAAAAAAAAGTGTTGTTTCCTCATTTCTGGTTCAACCCCATGAACTACAAATAGCTGACACTTACAGCCTTCTCTTTCCTCTTCTGTTTGATCATGTTAGAAAGAACTTTTGCACGAGATTGTCCCTCTCTGTCCAACAGATACGCTGGAACTGCACCTTGAGGAGTTTTGTCATCATTCTTCTGCTTGGTGTTTCTCTGTTCGTGCATTTTGATGCTATAAACAAGATTTTGTTCATATGAGTATGGAGCGTTCATTAAAACAGCAAAGATCACAACATTTTTCTCCCTTCGTACTCACGTTTTCTTCATCTGGATCTTCTCGGCGTATCTCTGTTTGTGGTACAGTTTGGCCTTCAAACCGATCATCTTCCTGGCTTTGTGGGAGCGCTCGTGAGCCTCTCTGCTTTCCTTTTTCCTTTTCTTTTCATGATGGTCCAGGCGGTAGCCATGCCGCTTGCGGTGCAACTCAATGTGCTCGTTCTGAGGCTATAAAACAAGGAACAGACCCGTATCAAAACCAAAACTCACCTGGATTAGAGCAATTTGCCCTTAACATAAAAAAGCTTATTCCTCGTCTTAAAATCAAAATATTTTTAACTTATAATTAGGGCTGCCACAAACGATTATTTATTCGATTATTCGACTAATCAGATCATACGTTAACTGAATATAAAACATACAGCTTATCACGTCAGAATGCAGCTGCTATTATATAACCATGGTTAGATTTTAGCTATATGCTAACTAAAAATAATTGCTGTGGAAGGCAACTTCTGCTCTGTTTTGTGGACCTGGAGAAGGCGTTCGACCGTGTCCCAAGGGGGGCCTTGTGAGGGGTTCTCTGAGATTATGGGATACCGGGCCCTTTGATGAGGGCTGTCAGGTCCTTGTACGACCGGTGTCAGAGTCTGGTTCGCATTGCCGGCAGTAAGT
>NW_013954890.1:1248-2797 GCF_001266775.1 Austrofundulus limnaeus
ATATTTATACTTAGTATACTAAGTAATAACAACTCAGAATAAAATAGGAGTAACGACTTTCTACTTCTTACCTTTTTAAAAAATGTAGTGAGTAGAAAGTACAGATAATTGTGTAAAAATGTAATGAGTAAAAGTAAAAAGTACGCTGAAAAATAGTAACTAAAGTAAAGTACAGAATAACCAAAACTTCTACTTAATTACAGTAACAAAGTATTTGTATTTAGTACTGTGCAATATCCAAGTTTAAATCGGACTCGATCAATCTTTGTCTCATTGTAATGATTTTACTTATAATTCAGAGTACAGATATTCAATAAGACTACACACGTGAGTGTAACCACACCAGAGTTTGTAGTCCTCGGTTACATTAAACCGATCAACTAGGACAGAAAAACAAACAGATCATCGCGTCGCTTCGCCACATGCGCACAGCAGCTAACGCTAACACCACGAGCTAAACTAACCATCGAAGCTAAACAACTTTATTTAAACAAGTTGTTTTCTTACCATTGTGTGTTCAAGAAGTTACACTTAAAGAAGAAATGTGTTTCTGGTTGTAAAAGTTGATAAGAACACGGAGTACTGATGTTTTTAGCTTCAGGCCGGGGTTATCTGATGTTGTTTCCCCCTTAGCCGATATGAAGAGGAAGTACGTCATCACGTTGCGTCGTGGTTTCAACTCCGTTAGATTTAAGTCACCAAAATGTTTCATCTGACCCTTTATTTATTACATAAATCACGTTTTGAGTAATAAACCTCTTAGTAGTTTTAATAATTTTATCTAAGTGTAATTTATTTATTTTTATTACGCCCACACATAAACAAGGAGAGATCATTTTGTATGCGGAACTGTAAACACCGGAAGAGTTCCAGCGGACGTATTTGGCTGCAGTATTCCTATGCGTGTGTTACATTTGTTTTCAAGGGTACTTTAATGCTATCCTTTTCAAATACACAAATTAAATATTTTTCCTTTTATATTTTCATATTACCCACGATTATAGCATTCGGCCCTCAAACTTAAATATTCCTAACAGGAAAATGTTGCTACAATAAACTTTCCTACAAACATCAGGACCTGCTAAAGGACCAACAGGAAGCTGAGATGTTTGTTGGAGTCCTTCAGATGTTTAGCAGGATGGTTTGGGTAAGATACATATCTATTTTAAACCTTTACTTTCATTGACTAATGATTATTTCTCTGTAATATTATTGGTTTTGTTCACAGGGAAGACGTTTATTAGCTGCTGGACACCTGAGCTGCAGGCTGAGCTGTCATTCAAACATACATTATGGATTTTTAACAGGTATTTTTTAATAAGTAGATTAAGTGAAATACATATGATTCAAAAGGTAATTTTTAAATTAAGATTAAAAACAACAAAGCAACACTATCAGCTCATTAGTGACTGAAGCTTTTAAACGTAATAAATAATCGTTAATGAAAGGCCTGTAGACTGTTTCTTCGACAACTTACAGCAGGTAAAATAAGTATTGAACACGTCAACTTTTTCTCAGTAAATATATTACTAGAGGTGCTAATGACATA
>NW_013954890.1:3797-5379 GCF_001266775.1 Austrofundulus limnaeus
TGTTAACAATAGGTATTAATTAAGGTGAACGATAGCCATGTGATGTGAGTATCAGTCTCCTGGAGGCAGGACTTAAAAGCCTGCATTTTGCCTGAAACTCTCAGACTGAAGAAGTCTCTTGGAAGAGAGACGAAACGTTTCATTAGAGAAGAACCCGTCCAGAAGACCTATACAATTTATTTTTTTGATTTTTTACCTGGATTACTGAGATGCATCAGGACATTCATGTTTCTTGTTACAGATGATATCAAGTCGGTGCGGGCTGTGGTCAACCCTGATATTTCCAAGTAAGTAACTACACTCAGCACCCAGATTACAGAAGCTCCTGCCCTTCATCTGGGATGAAGAATAACTTCAACTTGTTGCCTTTTTTCATCAGGATTCGAAACATCGGCATCATGGCTCACATTGACGCAGGGAAAACAACCACCACAGAGAGGATACTTTATTACTCCGGCTACACACGAGCACTAGGAGGTGTGTTGGCAACAACGTGCATCCATCTGGGGGTGATGTATTACCGCCTGTAACTAACGTGTTTGCTGCTGCTTGGTTTTGTTTCTGTCGCCGCTGCTGTTAGATGTGGACGACGGGGACACAGTCACAGACTTCATGGCTCAGGAAAGAGAACGTGGCATCACCATCCAGTCAGCAGCTGTCACGTTTGACTGGAAGAGCCATCGGATAAACCTTATAGACACGCCAGGTGAAAACACTTTTGTCAAAACCTAAAAAATAATTCTGTGAGTGTAAGAGGGAAGCAGGCGCCGAGATGTTTGCTTGACTGCAGGACACGTCGACTTCACGCTGGAGGTGGAGCGGGCGCTTCGAGTTCTCGATGGAGCCGTCGCTGTGGTGGACGCATCGGCTGGTGTTGAGGTTAACAAACAGTTTTCAGTCTGTTTCCTTTTTCAGTTTGCTCTCCCCTCTCTATGTGTCGAAACTCTCTTCTGCTGGCTTTAAAACAGGCCCAGACGCTGACCGTGTGGAGACAGGCGGAGAAGCACCACGTTCCCCGTGTTTGCTTCCTGAATAAGATGGATAAACCCACAGCAGAGTGAGTCACCTGATCGTCTCCACATAAACTTTTGGTCACATTACAACCACAGACTTCAAAGTATTTTACTGGATCTTTACTGTACGCGACAAACTATCACAAAGTAAAACATTAAAGTGAGATTCAATAAAAATGATACATGGATTTCAGATTTCTTTATTACAAATAAAAATCTGAAAGTGTGGCGTGCGTTTATGTTCAGCTCCCTTTACTCCAGGGGTTCTTAACCTTTTTGACCTCATGGCCCAATTTGTTGAACATAAAGTGGCACAAGGCCCAGTCAGACATTACCATATGGATCAAAATGATAATTATTTTCTATCTTGGTTTAATTTTTATTGTATTTACATCATAACTAAATTAAATACACTTACATTTTAAAAGTAAAACTCCTGTCAAATAATCACAAGACGTGATTATGACAAACATTTTTATATTGTAACCTGCCCATAACAATTATTTGAACAAATACAAAGGTCAGTCAACAGACCACTCAGGCTTATCTGCACACACACACACACACAC
>NW_013954890.1:6359-9558 GCF_001266775.1 Austrofundulus limnaeus
CCACAATGCACAACTTTTGTTCTAGAATTTGCATTAAAAAAATGAACGTGCGCCTTATGGTCTGGTGCACACACACATATATATACATATACACTCACAGGCCACTTAATTAGGTACGCCTTGCTAGAACCTGGTTGAACCCCCTTTTACCTTCAGAACTGCCTCAATCCTTCGTGGCAGAGATTCGACAAGGTACTGGACATATTCCTCAGAGAGTCTGGTCCATATTGACATGATAGCATCACAAAAACACACAAAAAAAGAGAACGAGGCAGAGGTTCACCTTCCATCAGGACTACGACACTAAAAAATCTAGCCAGAGCTACCACATTTAAAATCAAAGCGTGTGTTAGACCTGCTCAGTCAAAATCCAGACCTAAATCTGGAAATCAATTTTCAGATTTGCATTTAAAAACGTGTTTCTAAAACGGTTTTATTATTTTTCTACTACTTCCCAGTTATGTTGGTTTATTGTATAAAGTCCCAGTAAAATGCTTTAAAGGTTTGTGGTTATAAGGTGGCAGAATGTGGAAAAGTTCATATGTATGAATACCTTTTTTGTTAATAATATTTTTTCCACAGCCTGAATTTCTCCATTGAAAGCATAAGACAGAAATTGAAAGCCAGCCCAGTCGTGCTGCAGATTCCTGTTGGCAGCAGTAAGAACTTCACAAGTGTGGTTGACCTGTTAACCAATCAGAAGCTGATATGGAAGTTGAGGTCTGCAGACGATGATGGATGAGTGTTTGAATCGAAGGCTCTTAGCCAGTCTGATGATCCAGAACTCCTGCAGGCAGCGGGTGAAGCCAGGACAGCTCTGATTGAGCAGGTTGCTGATCTAGATGATGAATTTGCTGAGCTGCTTCTGACCAGTTTTAGTGATAATTTCGATGCGGTTCCTTCCATCAAGCTACAAGCGGCCGTGCGGCGGCTCACTCTGGCCCGTAAAGGAGTTCCCGTGCTCTGTGGTAGCTCTCTAAGAAACAAAGGTGTTCAGCCTCTTTTAGATGCCATCACTGCGTTCCTGCCTGCACCGAACGAATGCCACCATGACCTGGTGAGGTGGTACAAAGATGATTTGTGTGCGCTGGCCTTGGTTCTCCATGACAAACAGCACAGCCCTCTGGTTTTCCTCAGCATATACTCGGGTACTCTGAAAGCCCAGACCGCCGTCCACAACCTGAACAGGAACAACACTGAGAGGATGAGTTGACTGCTGGTACCATTCGCAGATCAGCACGTAGAAATCCCTTCAATGAGTGCTGGAAACATTGCACTAACTGTAGGACTGAAGCAGACAGTTACAGGAGACACCATTGTTTCATCCAAAGCATCAGCAGCAGCTGCAGCTCTCAGAGCCCAAAATGAGAGTCAGACAGGGAAAAGTTGTGGAGAACACGCTAACATCATCCTGTCCGGAGTGGAAGTCCCCGATCCTGTCTTTTTCTGCACCATAGAACCTCCCACCATGGCCAAACAGGCTGATCTGGAGAATGCCCTCAATTGCCTCCAGAGGGAAGACCCCAGTCTAAAAGTCCAAGTTGACCCTGATTCTGGTCAGACCATCCTGTGTGGGATGGGAGAACTGCACATTGAGATCATCCACGATCGAATAAGAAGAGAGTATGGTGTCGAGACCTACCTCGGTCTACTGCAGTTAGCCTACAGAGAGACCATTCTTCACGAGGCATCGACTACAGAAACTCTGGATCGGGCAGTGGGAGAAAGACGGCACATTGTGACGGTTGAGCTCATGGTCAGACCTGCAGATGGCTCTTCATGTGACTCAGCTTTTACAGAGGAGTTACAGACACAGCTGTCAGCAGAAATAAAAGAGGTAGTGCAGAATGGAGTACACAGCTCATGCCTTCAAGGCCCTCTGCTGGGATATCCTGTACAGGACGTGTCCACACTGATCCAAAGTCTGACCATGGAAACTGGGACATCTCCTGCCATGGTGTCTGCCTGTGTGTCTCGCTGCATGTCAAAGGCACTGAAGCTGGCAGGAGTCCAGGTCCTGGAGCCAGTGATGTCCCCCGAGGTGACTGTGGATGAGGAGCTCCTCAGCTTTGTGCTGGGGGACTTGGCCCAAAGACAAGGGATGGTTCGAGAGATACAGAGCCGCCATGACAGCAAGGTGTTGCTGGCCACGGTGCCGCTTGCGGAGATGATGGGCTACTCAACCACGCTGCGAACTTTGACCTCTGGCAATGCCACCTTTTCACTGGAGCTGGACACCTATGAGGCCATGAACCCCCAGGACCAGAACTCTCTGCTGAAAAAGATGTCTGGTCTGCTGTGATCCTGACAAGCTGCTGAGGCTGGGACTGATTATCAGGCCTCTGATGAACACTCTGAGGGTGTGAGCTCAGATCTGTTATGGTCAATTAGCAGACATTTCATTCCTGTACCATCAAAAGGTGAGAAATCACGCAATTCCCTGAGCATGGATGGTTAAATTTGGTCAGTTTAACAGGTATTATGCCAAAATTTGATGTGGAAGTTGAGTCCTCCCTAATACTCTGACCTCAACTTAAAAATGAAAACATTAAAAACCAAAAAAAGAAGACATGATAGCATCACACAGTTGCTGCAGATTTGTTGGCTGCACATCTTTGATGTGAATCTCCCGTTCCACCACATCATAAAGATGCTCTATTGGATTGAGATCTGGTGACTGTGGAGCCATTCCAGTACAGTGAACTCATTGTTGTGTTCAAGAAACCAGTCTGATATGATAGTTGAACTGTCTTGGTCATGTCTACATGTCTAATTGCACTGAGTCGCTGCCATGTGATTGGCTGATTCAACATTTGTATTAATGAGCAGTTGGACAGGTGTACCTAAGTGGCCGGTGAGTGTGTACAAACAGTAGCCTAAGCAGAGAGACTCAGACTTCCCTCTCCCCAGCTACTTATGCCAGCTCTGCAGGGAGGTGTAAAAAGGAATGGAAAGCCAAGACACCAGCTGAACTCTCTCAGTAAATAGAAAGCAAGCCTGTCCCTTGTCAATGCAAGTTAATATCAGCTGGTTCAGTCCCAAATGATGGCCAGGTATCACACAAGAACCATCTGATGATGGGTAAAAGTAAAGAGCTGCCTCAAGACCTTCACAACCTTATTGTTGCAAAGCATAATGATGGCATCGGTTACAGAAGAATGTCTAAACTTCTGAAGGTTCCAGTGAGCACTGTTGGGGC
>NW_013954890.1:10936-13828 GCF_001266775.1 Austrofundulus limnaeus
GGCCATCATCTGGGACTGAACCAGCTGATATTAACTTGCACTGACAAGGGGCAGGCTTGTTTTCTAGTTACTGATTACTCAATACTTTTTCCCTGTGCCATTCCACATTATTACAAATAACTTCATTTCTGGACATTTATGGTTTGATTTCTTTGTATGTATGGATCTCTTGGGTTGTTACCAACATCTGGTGAAAATTTCATGTTATTAGCACCTCTAGTAATATATTTACTGAGAAAAATGGTGACGTGTTCAATACTTATTTTACCCGCTGTATTAGCACATTAACCCACCGAATCAAAGCCATTTTCTCCAAATTAAGAAGGTTCAACGAGCTATCTTAAACAGGAAAGATATTGATTGTTCATTACAAAATTTACAAAATCTCAACGTAAAAGATCAAAACTAGCTTCAACTCCTACTGAAACTGCTTATTTGCCTGTTGCTTATTTAGGGTTGTATTTATCTCATTTTAAGATTTCTATGAACATTTTGTTTTAAGTAAAAATAAATAAAATTTTAGAATAAAAATGGGTGTTTTTAGTTTTTACCTTGAGTGAAGCTGACAAATATTGCAAATCYTCAAATTCACAGATTAGTGATTATCTAAATATATTTCTTTAGAAACTCAAGTTCAATGAAACAAAATCTGATATAAAACATCTATCAACAGGAGACACCTTGGTGAAAGTATATAAATCAAACTCAGATGTGTGCAAACATGACTAAGGACTTTATTAACCAAATCATTTTTCCCATAATATTGACAAATAAAAGTGATCTCTTTATATATATTCACATTGTATAATTTCTCAGTGTGACAAAATTCTCTTTTCCTTTTATTTATTTTTATCTCTTTTTTTTTTGGGATTTTCAGCCATTCCTAATAATTGTCATTTGTTCAGTCGCCATGCAGTTGTCAGAGAGTTTGTAAAACATTACGTTTGGTCAGCATTGGCGGTCGTGTCTGTTATCACTCTTCCTCGTCTCCACGGTTTCCTTCTCTTCATCCCCCAATGACAGATTTCATTACACTGCAACACTGAAAAGAAAATAAATTAAGAAAACATTGTTCTTCTGCGGAGCGCTGCTGGAGGAATCCTCCTACATCTCCTCTCTCTTTTTCTCTCTCTCTCTCTCTTTTTTTAGATATTTTTTGTTTTTATACAATAATAATAATAATAATAATAATAATGACAAAATAAAATTTAATACAAATAAGATTTNTAATAATAATAATAATAATAATAATAATAATAATGACTAGAATTGTCCTTGATATAAATTCAATATTCATTTTTTTCCTCTTTCTCAAATTTTTAAATAAATCATTTTGGCGATCCTTTTATTTTGTCACTGTAGAATCACTTTAGAATAAAAGAATAGTCAAGTAGAAAATAAAAACTGTGAGAGAAAATTCTTCAGAAGAGGAGCGAGGTGTGAAATAAAACGTGTGAAACCAACAGTGAAGAGCAAGAGAGGACAGAAAGAAAAGAGTCAAAGAAAGAAGGACAGACTCAAAGAGAAGCATGTCAAAAAACGGCTCTATGTACAACAGTTTCTGTTGTGGGAAACTGTCTCTCCTGTGCCTGTGGTCTGTCTCCTGTCCCTCCTTCACACGTTCCTGCAGCGGTCCTGGTGTCTGCAGAGTCCACGTGTCCCAGTGTTATACCAGTGTGTAAGACTTGGCATAAGGGTTGTTGCTCTGTTTCAGGTGTCCTCTGGAGTCCAGCAGAGACTCCTGGGAGGTGCTGAGCTTGGCAGCCTGTGCTTGAGCTAAATCTCCTGAGGAGGTGGCCTCTCCCCGGACCTCCCCCCGGGCCTCACCCCTCTCCCGGACCTCCCTGTGCGGGAGGGTGGAGGCAGTTCCCGGCTGCCACTGCTGCACCTCCCTGGGGGAGGGCACTTCCATGGGGGTGGGCTCCATTGGAGGGGGCCTCTTAAGGGTGCGGCTCCTCTGGGGTTCGAGGCAGGTCTGGCCCATCGCTCCTGRTCCTCCTGCTCCTCCTGCTCCTCTTGTTTCTCCTGTAGCACCAGCAGCACCTCCGCTTGCTCCTGCAGCTCCTACACTTCCCCCTCCCCCTCCTCCTCCACTGCTGCTGCTGCCACTACTGCTGCTGAGCCCCCCTCCTCGGGCTGGCAGAGGCACACCACGGTTCAACAGGAAGTCCATACGGAGATAGGGCGGCAAATGGACCAGCTCTCCTCCTGGGAGGCAGCACAGAAAACAGAACCAGGTGGTGAATTAGAAACATTTCTATACGTTGTTTACAGCCAAGTGTATCATGGCGATGACCATTTATAAACAGGAGTTTATGTTTTTATGCATTGATTTGAACAACTGAAATCAACTCCCAGCAGACATGGAGGAAGATGAATGTCCATGTGGTGTTTCCTACCAAACCAATTTTAGCTTCCAATTCTCCAGCCATCATTTTTTAAACGCACTCACTTAAATCTGTTCAGAACTGCGGAGACCAGGGATCGGATTTATAAAACTGGCGTACGCACAATTTGAGCCCAGAAACTTGCGTACGCCACTTTTTACGCCAAGGATGTGATTTATAAAATCCAAACTTGACGTGAAAATGTGCGGTGCCTCACACCAGCTCTGACCCATGCGTACGCTCATTTTGGAGACTGGAAACTGCGACACAGATGGTGAAGTGAAGAATTAGAGCCACACTGTAATGATCACTGTCCGATATTTAATTTACCTTCATAATCAGACTTAGATTTTTATTCAGCTTTATCATCAGCTTTCTTAACAGTAATATTTATGCTTCTGCTGCTGAGCCATGAGGACCTTTGAAATAAAAAAAACTTAAATCTTAAATAAAAGTTCACACAACTCATTAATTTCTTTCCTCCTCACGACCTGCCGTCCTGCCG
>NW_013954890.1:14828-20091 GCF_001266775.1 Austrofundulus limnaeus
ATTTAACTAATGAACTGTGATAATGTGCTTTAATGTAAGATGGTGATTTAAGAAAAGTGCTATTGTATGTCTTAAAATGAAAGGGTGTGTGTGTGACCGGTTCTGGTCTGGTCTCAGTGTTATTGCGTTTCTTCAGGTCCAGTCACATTCAGACGCTCCCTCCTCCTCCTCCTCCTCCTCCTCCTCCTCCTCCTGCTCCTCCTGCTCCTCCTGTGTCTATAAAAAGCTTGCAGACAGAAGGACAAAGACTCTCCTCGTCAGTCAGACGGTCAGACGACTCCCCCAGGCTCTCGGATCAGGACCTCTCAGTCAGGATGTCAATCACCAAGATCCATGCTCGTGAGATTCTGGACTCCAGAGGAAACCCCACAGTGGAGGTGGACCTGTGGACAGCCAAAGGTCTCTTCAGAGCTGCTGTCCCCAGTGGAGCATCCACAGGAGTCCATGAGGCACTGGAACTCCGTGACGGAGACAAGAGCCGTTACCTGGGCAAAGGAACCGTGAAGGCTGTGGAGCACGTCAACAAGGAGATCGCCCCGAAGCTGATCGAGAACAAATTCAGCGTTGTTGAGCAGGAAAAGATTGACAAGTTCATGCTGGAGTTGGATGGCACTGAAAACAAATCTAAGTTCGGAGCTAATGCCATCCTGGGCGTGTCCCTGGCCGTCTGTAAGGCTGGAGCTGCAGAGAAGGGGGTTCCTCTCTACCGTCACATTGCCGACCTTGCTGGACACAAGGACGTCATACTTCCTGTTCCTGCCTTCAACGTGATCAATGGTGGAAGTCATGCTGGAAACAAGCTGGCCATGCAGGAGTTCATGATCCTTCCTGTTGGAGCTGCTAACTTCCACGAGGCCATGAGGATCGGAGCCGAGGTCTATCACAACCTGAAGAACGTCATAAAGGCCAAGTACGGCAAGGATGCCACCAATGTGGGAGATGAGGGTGGCTTTGCCCCTAACATCCTGGAGAACAACGAAGCTCTAGAGCTGCTGAAGACCGCCATCGAGAAGGCCAGCTACCCGGACAAGATCATTATTGGCATGGATGTYGCCGCCTCCGAGTTCTTCCGCAGTGGAAAGTATGACCTGGACTTCAAGTCCCCTGACGACCCAGCCAGACACATCTCTGGAGAGCAGCTGGGAGACCTGTACCGCAGCTTCATTAAGGGCTACCCCGTCCAGTCCATCGAGGACCCATTTGACCAGGATGACTGGGAGCAGTGGGCCAAGTTTACCAGTTCTGTTGACATCCAGATCGTAGGAGACAACTTGACTGTGACCAATCCAAAGAGGATTCAGCAGGCCGTGGAGAAGAAGGCCTGCAACTGTCTGCTGCTCAAAGTCAACCAGATCGGCTCCGTCACCGAGTCCATCCAGGCGTGTAAACTGGCTCAGAGCAGTGGTTGGGGCGTGATGGTCAGTCATCGTTCTGGAGAGACTGAGGACAYCTTCATCTCTGACCTGGTGGTTGGACTCTGCACTGGGCAGATCAAGACTGGAGCTCCATGCAGGTCGGAGCGTCTTGCTAAATACAACCAGCTGATGAGGATTGAGGAGGAGCTTGGAGACAAGGCCAAGTTTGCCGGTAAGGACTTCCNGCCCTCCATCGCTCCAACTATCTGGCTGCACTGCACTGACTTGTCCTTCACTCAACCACCCCCCACTAGTAGACGCTCCCTCACAACTCAAGTAAGAGAGGTCATCATTCCATCAGTATTTTTGTGTTGCTCATCATATTCTCCTCTGCCTTCAGTGATTCCCTTCCCCTGGGTCTCCAGCCCCAGAAGGATATTCTCAATTTATTTGTTTTTTTTAATTTGTAAATAAACTTTTTGAACTTTCCTCGTCTCCTGAGAGTGTTGTGCATGTGGGCCAAACATCTTTCTAAAAACGACACAGAGATGTGTAAGACTACAACTCTACTTCCTAGTTTGGACCCTGGATTGTCAATAATTTCTGTGGTCAACAAAATCGGCTAAATTAAAATAAAGCACAAGAAGTGAATACATACAACATGTATACACCACTTAAGTTTTAAATTTTGTCCAATTTAACAAACCCCCCTCCCTGCTTTAAGCTTAGTCTGAAGTATTCATGTAGAATTATTACTTGAAATCAAATTAGAAACCCAATCCTGAAAAATGTTCACCTGTCTGGTCTAACAAAGAAACAGAGGCCTACTGCACCCATATTTACTCCCAGCCCCAATCAAAACAGAAGTATTTTAACTATAACTGTGTAAAATCAAAAAGACAGACTGGTTTAACAAAACTCAATTTTGGCCAGCAGGAGGCAGAAAACTATGACAACTTTGTGCATAAAAATAGCCTGTCCTTTTTTTATCCAAAGATTTGACAGATTTAAAAAATATGGTTGTTGATTCAGGAAGGGAATGTCTGTTCACTCGACTATCTTTATGGTCAGGTAATATTACTATTTACCCACATTTCTATTTTTGCAACTTTGTAACTCAATTTGTCAGGTAACTATTGTAATACTGCTGTTCAACCAAAAGGTGACATTGTTTCAGAAAGATTTATAAAGAAACATAAAGTAAGTGCTACTAATTCTCTAAACCAATGAACAAACTGCCAAAATATTTTCTGCTTCCAAAACTGTCAAGAAACCTGGCTGTGCCAACCATCCCAAGGTTTGGAAACAGGCCGGCAGAGCCTCCCTTTGACCCCCAACAGAGAGGAGGACGTGACAGAAAGAGAGGCCATAAGACAGACCGAGATGCAAGAATGAGCCCGAGAAAAGAGAAAAGCAGGAAGAAGAAAGTGAAGGAGTAATAAGTATTAATTTTGATTGATTTTAATGCTGACAAATAACAAATAACAAGTGTGATGATTATATGCTTATTGCAAAGTGTGATTTAACTAATGAACTGTGATAATGTGCTTTAATGTAAGATGGTGATTTAAGAAAAGTGCTATTGTATGTCTTAAAATGAAAGGGTGTGTGTGTGCTACATTTGGATGGTAAAAAGGACAGACTGTACTTCTGCAAAACAGAAGAACAATAGAAAAAGGAGAAGTGGGTTTTTGTCTGGAAAGTTCCAGAGGTCCTGTGGTGGAAACAAGGCGGTTTACCTCACCACGGAAAGTCCGTGAAAGTCCTATTACAAGAATCGGCAAAATTACTTCACTCTGGAAARTACACAAAAAGTCCAGTGGTGGAAAACCCCAGCCTATCACAGGATGGCAGGAAGGGGGTGAGATGGCCCAAAAACAGTATAAAAAGGGAGCAGTTTCAGCAGTAAGTCATCTTCTGGCCCCGTCTGGAGAACACGCAGCAAAGGCAAGGACAGCCTAAGAAGAGGATCACCAGATCCAAGAGACATCTCAGCTGGGATAAGCTGCCCCACTGCTCTCCAGCAACCTACAGGCCAAGGACCAGATTAAACAACCCAGCGTTGAGAAGTTCTCTCTGGCAACAGTCTGCTGCTTTTCATGGAGGTAAAAACAACTCGACTCCAAATTCCTTGCCATCCAAATTGACAGAAAATGCCACACAGCCTAGTCACAAGGTTAGGTCAGCGCCTTAGATCTTTTTATTTTTATCACCATCAATTATTATTCAATATTTTAATCCGTACAATCAAATGTGGCTTTTCTTGCTAATTTCTATTAAATTGCTTACAGCATCATAAAGACATTTCCATGACTGGACATTGGTTTTTAAAGATTTTCTCTGATTACACGAGTATGTTGTTACTTCAAAGCAACAAGGTGTTAACATATTAATGAGTGTGTTTACTTTGAAGCCAAGAGGTAATGATAAGAGGTCATATCTTAACAATAAGTTCATTTTTAACAGTTATTAGCCTGGGGAGATAGGATAACTCCCTTAACAGTTCCCTTGAGACCTGCTGTCCAGGTCACTGAACATTATCTCGGTCATGGTAAGAAGTGCAGACCTAAGAGGGAGCGGCAACCATTAACTGTGGTGACCGGCTGTTGGAGGCGTCCTGAGCTACTGCGCTGATCCAGAGGCCGGGGTTCACGAAGGGAGTGACCACCGGAGGGAAGGCAGCTAGAGGCCGAACTAAAGGCTCCCGCCCCTGTCTCCTGGAGGAGACACGCCGGACTCGGCCACACAGGCCACCCCAGGTGGCTGTAAGTCTGGTCCATCACCTCCAAACCAAGAAGGAGACATTGTCTCTTCTCCAAGACCCATCGGTGTCCTGGTGGGTAAACTGGGGGAGGAGCCACACAGGAAAACAAACAATGTCAGAAATAAAGGGGTCAAGACCCAAAACAATGTCAGGATATAGGAGGTAGAGACCCAGAACAATGTCAGACTGTAGGAGGTAGAGACCCAGAACAATATCAGACTGTAGGGGGTCAAGACCCAGAACAATGTCAGACTGTAGGGGGTCAAGACCCAGAATAATGTCAGGCTGTAGGAGGGCAAGACCCAGAAAGTCAGAATGTAGGGAGTCAAGACCCAGAATAATGTCAGACTGCAGGTCAAGACTCAGTATAATGGCAGACTGTAGGGGGTCAAGTCCCAGAACAATGTCTGACTGTAGAATCCTGGACCCTGGACAGGTCACAAGTCCATCACAGGGCCACACAGAGACAAACAACCATTCAACTCTCACTTGGGGACAATTTACAGTTTACAGTATTAATTAACCTAAAATTTATGTTTTTGGTGTGTGGTAGGAAACCAGAGTAACCAGAGAAACCTCACATTTGCTTGGACAGAACGTAAAAACTCTACCTAGAAAAGTCCCCAGGCTGGGATTTGTTCCAGCAACCTTCTTGCGAGAGAGACATCAGCTCTACCAAATGAGTCAATGTGCTGTCCTGTTAATAAAACTGCCACATTAAAAATAAAGACCAGCAAATTTTAGCTCATTAAAACAAGTCTGATTTTTGAGACTTTTTTGAAAAGTATCATATTGTGGTTAACATTTGTTTTTAACAAGCTAATCAAAAACAGCAGATATTTAGGTTTTTCCAAAACAAAATCTCATCTAATAAGTTTTCTCAATTAAAACTGAAAACCTTTGAAAATTACGCTAATATATTTGGCATTTATCCAGGCTCTTGAAGGATTTATACATTCATAATTTCAGCAGTAAATCATTCTTTGGAAACATTCTGATCAAATAAAATAACACCAAAATCTAAGTTCTTTTTTTGTTGTTATTTTAGGAACAGCTTGTTTCTTCTCTCATGGAAATGTTGGTTTATGTCCAACACACTCAGCATGTGAGACCATCTGACACACACACACACACACACACACAC